>NC_142794.1:48680243-48847331 GCF_049724085.1 Artemia sp. Qi Xiang Cuo
GTTTCTAAGGGGAATTATTGATTCAAGAAAGGCGAATTAATTTGTTGTTTCTAAAGGAAATTATTGATTCACGAAAGGGGAATTAATTTGATGTTTCTAAGGGGAATTATCGATTCAAGAAAGGGGAATTTATTTGCTGTTTCAAAGGGGAAGGTGGGGAAGAGATATATTGACTGCGTAATCGAAGGGAGAGAATTCCTGAGAATTTGATTACATAATCGGTAGAACCCTATCAGGAGCTCGTGACGGGAATCCATTTATATGCATAGAATGACGTAATCGACTAAGACAAATAGATTTCTGAGAAATTGATTACATAATCGGCAGAACCCTATCAGAAGGTCATGACAGAAATCCATTTATGTGTATAGAATGACGTAATCGACTAGGAAAATTTGATTTCTGAGAAATTGATTACATAATCGGTAGAACCCTATCAGAAAGTCATAACGGGAATCCATTTATGGACATAGAATGACGTAATCGACTAAGACAATTGGATTTCTGAGAAATTGATTACATAATCGGTAGAACCATATCAGAAGGTCATGACGGGAATCCAATTATGAGCATAGAATGACGTAATCAACTAGGACAAATGGATTTCTGAGAAATTGATTACATAATCGATAGAACCCTATCAGAAGGTCATGATGGGAATCCATTTATGGACATAGAATGATGTAATCGACTAAGACAATTGGATTTCTGAGAAATTGATTACATAATCGGTAGAACCCTATCAGGAGGTCCTGACGGGAATCCATTTATGGGCATAGAATGACGTAATCGACTAGGACAGTTGAAATATTTCAGTAGTGGTTTACCATTGTCACAGTTACATTTTCTTGATTTTTCATAGTTCATTTTAAATTTCTTTCATTGAAATGCAAGAGTTGGAATATTTCAGCAGTGTTTCGTTGCGGTTTACCATGTCACAGTTACATTCTCTTAATTTTTCAAAGTTTATTTTCGATTTCTTTCGTTGAAATGCAAGAGTTGGAATATTTCACTAGTGTTTTGTTGTGGTTTACCTTGTCACTGTTACATTCTCTTAATTTTTTAAAGTTCATTTTGAATTTCTTTCGATGAAATGCAAAAGTTGGAATATTTCAATAGTGTTTTGTTGTGGTTTACCATGTCAGAGCTACATTCTCTTAAGTTTTCAAAGTTCATTTTGAATTTCTTTCATTGAAATGCAAGAGTTGGAATATTTCAGTAGTGTTTTGTTGTGGTTTACCTTGACACAGTTAAATTCTCTTGATTTTTCAAGGTTCATTTTGAATGTCTTTCTTTGAAATGCTAGAGTTGGAATATTTCAGTTGTGTTTTTTGTGGTTTACCTTGTCACAGTTACATTCTCTTAATTTTTCAAAGTTCATTTTGAATTTGTTTCTATCAAATTCAATAGTTAGAATATTTCAATAGTGTTTTGTCGTGGTTTACCTTGTCAGAGCTACATTCTCTTGATTTTTCAAAGTTTATTGTGGATTTCTTTCATTTAAATGCAAGAGTTGGAATATTTCAGTAGTGTTTTATTGTGGTTTACCTTGTCACAGTTACACTCTCTTGATTTTTCAAAGTTCATTTTGAATTTTTTTCATTGAAATGCAAGAGTTGGAATATTTCACTAGTGTTTTGTCATGGTTTACTTAGTCGCAGTTACATTCTCTCGAGTTTTCAAACTTCATTTGTTTTTGTTTCTTTGAAATGCAAGAGTTGCATTATTTCACTAGTGTTTTGTCGTGGTTTACCTTGTCACAGTTACATTCTCTTGATTTTTCAAAGTTCATTTGAATTTATTTCATTGAAATGCAAGAGATGGATTATTTCAGTAGTGTTTTGTCATGATTTACCTTGTCACACTTATATTCTCTTGATTTTTCAAAGTTAATTTTGAATTTCTTTCATTGAAATGCAAGAGTTAGAATATTTCAGTAGTATTTTGTCGTGGTTTACCGTGTCACAGTTACATTCTCTTGATTTTTCAAAGTTTATTTTGAATTTCTTTCGTTGAAATACAAGTGTTGGATTATTTTGGTAGTGTTTTGTCGTGGTTTACAGTGTCACAGTTACATTCTCTTGATTTTTCAAAGTTTATTTTGAATTTCTTTCGATGAAATGCAAGATTTGGAATATTTCAGTAGTGTATTGTTGTGGTTTACCTTGTCACAGTTACATTCTATTAATTTTTCAACGTTCATTTTGAATTTCTTTCGTTGAAATGTAAGAGTTGGAATATTTCAGTAGTGTTTTCTCGTGGTTTACCTTGTCACAGTTACATTCTCTTAATTTTTCAAAGTTCATTTGGATTTCTTTCGATGAAATGCAAGAGTTGGAATATTTCAATAGTGTTTCGTCATGGTTTACCTTGTCACAGTTACATTCTCCTGATTTTTCAAAGTTCATTTTGGATTTCTTTCGTTGAAATGCAAGAGTTGGAATATTTGAGTAGTGTTTTGTCGTGGTTTACCTTGTCACAGTTACATTCTCTCTTGATTTTTCAAAGTTCATTTTGGATTTCTTTCGATGAAATGCAAGAGTTGGAATATTTCAATAGTGTTTTGTTATGGTTTACCTTGTCACAGTTACATTCTCTTAATTTTTCAAAGTTCATTTTGGTTTTCTTTCGTTGAAACGTAAGAGTTGGAATATTTCAATAGTGTTTTCTCGTGGTTTACCTTGTCAGAGTTACATTCTCTAGATTTTTCAAAGTTCATTTTGGTTTTCATTCGTTGAAATGCAAGAGTTGGAATATTTCAGTAGTGTTTTGTTATGGTTTATCTTGTCACAGTTACATTCTCTAGATTTTTCAAAGTTCATTTTGGTTTTCATTCGTTGAAATGTAAGAGTTGGAATATTTCAATAGTATTTTCTCGTGGTTTACCTTGTCACAGTTACATTCTCTAGATTTTTCAAAGTTCATTTTGAATTTCTTTCATTGAAATGCAAGAGTTGGAATATTTCAGTAGTGTTTTGTTATGGTTTACCTTGTCACAGTTACATTCTCTAGATTTTTAAAAGTTCATTTTGGATTTCTTTCGAAGAAATGCAAGAGTTGGAATATCTCAATAGTGTTTTTTTCGTGGTTTACCATGTCAGAGCTACATTCTCTTAAGTTTTCAAAGTTCATTTTGTATTTCTTTCATTGAAATGCAAGAGTTGGAATATTTCAGTAGTGTTTTATTGTGGTTTACATTGTCACAGTTACATTCTCTTATTGTTTCAAAGTTCATTTTGAATTTCTTTCATTGAAATGCAAGAGTTGGAATATTTCAGTAGTGTTTTGTTGTGGTTTACCTTGTCACACTTACATTCTCTTATTTTTTCAAAGTTCATTTTGGATTTCTTTCGATGAAATGCAAGAGTTGGAATATTTCAATAGTGTTTTGTTGTGGTTCACCATGTCAGAGTTACATTCTCTTAATTTTTCAAAGTTCGTTTTGAATTTCTTCAATTGGAATGCAAGAGTTGGATTATTTCAGTAGTGTTTTGTTGTGGTTTACCTTGTCACAGCTACATTCTCTTATTTTTTCAAAGTTCATTCTGAATTTCTTTCATTGAAATGCAAGAGTTGGAATATTTCAGTAGTGTTTTGTTGTGGTTTACCTTGTCACAGTTACATTCTCTTAATTTTTCAAAGTTTATTTTGAATTTCTTTCGTTGAAATGCAAGAGGTGGAATATTTCAGTAATGTTTTGCTGTGGTTCATCTTATCACAGTTACATTTTCTTGATTTTTCAAAGTTCATTTTTGAATTTCTTTCATTGAAATGCAAGAGTTGGATTATTTCAGTAGTGTTTTGTTATGGTTTACCTTGTCACAGTTACATTCTCTTGATTTTATAAAGTTCATTTGTATTTCTTTCCTTAAAATGCAAGAGTTGGATTATTTCAGTAGTGTTTTGTCGTGGTTTAAATTATCGAAGTTACATTTTCATGTTTTTTCAAAGTTCATTTTGAATTTCTTTAATTGAATAACAAGAGTTAGAATATTTCAGTAGTGTTTTGTCATTATTTACCTTGTCACACTTATATTCTCTTAATTTTTCAAAGTTCATTTTGAATTTCTTTCATTGAAATGCAAGAGTTGGAGTATTTCAATAGTGTTTTGTTGTGGTTTACCAAGTCACGGTTATTTCCTCGTGATCTTTCTAAGTTCATTTTGGTTATTTTTTGTTCAAATGCAAAAATTGGAACATTTCAATAGTGGTTTGCAATGGTTGGCCTTGTAAATGTAACATTCTCTTAATTTTTCGATATTGATTTTTAATTTCTTACATTGAAAAGCAAGAGTTGGAATATTTCAGTAGTGTTTTGGCATGGTTTACAGTGTCACAGTTACATTCTCTTGACTTTTCAAAGTTTATTTTGAATTTCTTTCACTGAAATGCAAGAGTTGAAATATTTCAGTAGTGTTTCGTTGCGGTTTACCTTGTCACAGTTACATTCTTTTAATTTTTCAAAGTTCATTTGGATTTCTTTCGTAGAAATGCAAGAGTTGGAATATTTCAATAGTGTTTTGTCATGGTTTACCTTTTCACAGTTACATTCTCCTTATTTTACAAAGTTCATTTTTTATTTATTTCGTTTAAATGTAAGAGTTGGAATATTTCAGTAGTGTTTTGTCGTGGTTTACCTTGTCACAGTTACATTCTCTTATTTTTTCAAAGTTCAATTTGGATTTCTTTCGTTGAAATGAGAGAATTGGATTATTTCCATAGTGTTTTGTCATGGTTTACATTGTCACAGTTAAATTCTCTTAATTTTCCAAATTTAATTTTCGATTTCATTCATTGAAATGCAAGAGTTGGACTATTTGAGTAGTTTTTTGTTATGGTTTACCTTTTCACAGTTACATTCTCTAGATTTTTCAAAGTTCATTTTGGTTTTCTATTGTTGAAATGCAAGTGTTTGAATATTTCAGTGTTGTTTCGTTATGGTTTACCTTGTCACAGTAACATTCTCTAGATTTTTCAAAGTTCATTTTGGTTTTCATTAGTTGAAACGCAAGAGTTGGAATATTTCAATAGTACTTTCTCGTGGTTTACCTTGTCAGAGTTACATTCTCTAGATTTTTCAAAGTTCATTTTGAAATTCTTTCATTGAAATGCAAGAGTTTGAATATTTCAGTAGTGTTTCGTTATGGTTTACCATGTCACAGTTACATTCTCTAGATTTTTCAAAGTTCACTTTGGTTTTCATTCGTTGAAATGTAAGAGTTGGAATATTTCAGTAGTGCTTTGTCGTGGTTTACCTTGTCACACTTATATTCTCTAGATTTTTCAAAGCTCATTTTGAATTTCTTTCATTGAAATGCAAGAGTTGGAATATTTCAGTAGTGTTTTGTTATGGTTTACCTTGTCACAGTTACATTCTCTAGATGTTTCAAAGTTCATTTTGGTTTTCTTTTATTGAAATGCAAGAGTTGGAATATTTCAGTAGTATTTCGTTCCGGTTTACCTTGTCACACTTATATTCTCTTGATTTTTCAAAGCTCATTTTCGATTTCTTTCATTGAAATGCAAGAGTTGGATTATTTCAGTAGTGTTTTGTCGTGGTTTACCTTGTCACAGTTACATTCTATTGATTTTTCAAAGTTCATTTGAATTTCTTTCATTGAAATGCAAGAGTTGGATTATTTCAGTAGTGTTTTGTTGTGTTTTACATTGCCACAGTTACATTCTCTTAATTTTTCAAAGTTCATTCGGATTTCTTTCGAGGAAATGCAAGAGTTGGATTATTTCAGTAGTGTCTTGTCGTGGTTTATCTTGTCACAGTTACATGCTCTTAATTTTTCAAAGTTCATTTTGGTTTTCTTTCATTGAAATGCAAGAGTTGGAATATTTCAGTAGTGTTTTGTCGTGGTTTACCTTGTCACAGTTACATTCTCTTAATTTTTCAAAGTTCATTTTGAATTTCTTTTGTTGAAATGCAAGAGTTGGAATATTTCAATAGTTTCTTGTCATGGTTTACCTAGTCACAGTTACATTCTCTTAATTTTTCAAAGTTCATTTTGGTTTTCTTTCGCTGAAATGCAAGAGTTGGAATATTTCAGTAGTGTTTTGTCGTAGTTTACCATTTCACAGTTACATTCTCTAGATTTTTCAAAGTTCATTTTGAATTTCATTCGTTGAAATGAAAGTGTTTGAATATTTCAGTATTGTTTTGTTATGGTTTACCTTGTCACAGTAACATTCTCTAGATTTTTCAAAGTTCATTTTGGTTTTCATTCGTTGAAATGTAAGAGTTGGAATATTTCATTAGTATTTTGTGGTGGTTTACCTTGTCACAGTTACATTCTATTGATCTTTCAAAGTTCATTTTTAATTTCTTTCATTGAAATGCAAGAGTTGTAATACTTCAGTAGTTTTTTTTTTTTGTTTACCTTGTCACAGTTACATTCTCTAGATTTTTCAAAGTTCATTTTGAATTTCATTCGTTGAAATGTAAGAGTTGGAATATTTCAATAGTATTTTCTGATTGTTTACCTTGACAGACTTACATTCTCTTAATTTTTCAAAGTTCATTTTGAAATTCTTTCGTTGAAATGCAAGAGTATTAATATTTCAGTAGTTTTTCTTTATGGTTTACCATGTCACAGTTACAGTATCTTGATTTTTCAAAGTTCACTTTGGTTTTCATTCGTTGAAATGCAAGAGTTGGAATATTTCAGTAGTGTTTTCTCGTGGTTTACCTTGTCACACTTATATTCTCTTGATTTTTCAAAGCTCATTTCGAATTTCTTTCATTGAAATGCAAGAGTTGGAATATTTCAGTAGTATTTTGTCGTGGTTTACCTTGTCACAGTTACATTTTCTTGATTTGTCAAAGTTTATTTTGAATTTCTTTCACTGAGATGCATGATTTGGAATATTTCAATAGTGTTATGTCGTGGTTTACCTAATCATAGTTACATTCTCTTAATTTTTCAAAGTTCATTTTGAATTTCTTTCATTGAAACACAAGAGTTGGAATATTTCAGTAATGTTTTGTTATGGCTTACCTTATCACACTTACTTTCTCTTAATTTTTCAAAGTCCATTTCGAATTTCTTTCATTGAATTGCAAGAGTTGGAATATTTCAGTATTACTTTGTCATGATTTACCTTGTCACAGTTATATTATCTTGATTTTTTGAAGTTCATTTTGAATTTCTTTCATTGAAATGCAAGAGTTGGAATATTTCAGTATTGTTATGTTTTGGTTTACCTTGTCACATTTACATTCTCTTGATTTTTCAAAGTTCATTTTGTATTTTTTTCTTTGAAATGCAAGAGTTTGAATATTTCAGTAGTGTTTTGATGTTGTTAACCTTGTCACAGTTGCATTCTCTTAATTTTTCAAAGTTCATTTTGGAATTTCTTTTTTTGAAATTCAAGAGTTGGAATATTTCAGTAGCGTTTTGTCATGATTTAACTTGTCACAGTTACATTCTCTAGATTTTTCAAAGTTCATTTTGGTTTTCTTTCGTTGAAATGCAAGAGTTGGAATATTTCAGTAGTATTTTGTCGTGGTTTACCTTGTCACAGTTACATTCTCTTGATTTTTCAAAGTTCATTTTAAATTTTTTATTGAAATGCAAGAGTTGGATTATTTCAGTATCTCCGGAGATGATTGCACTCAAAGAGAATGCCAACATAAAAATAATAGTTGATGAAGAAGGGCATCTTCTTGCTAGTGCTTGTGGTAACATGTTACCCAGTGTTAAACTATATCGTCAGCTTTTTGGTATTAGCATTCAAATGAAAGCAAAGACGAAAAGAAAGGCCAACCTTTCTACTAATATCATAAACCATATATTGTCTACGTGTCGGAACTGTTACCTGTGTAAAAATAGTGTGATAATAGACAGTGAAGTTGCCAGAAAAATAAAAGGGGTATTGGCAGAAAATATCAATAAGGAATATAAAGATGAATCGATGAAAAACAAAGTACAAGCAAGCGTTACTGCCATTGATCAAACAGTCAATTAACCAAATAATACCAAAGACGAAAAGTATATTGAGCCTGTCGATGACACACCTGTAAAAATTGTGTATGACTCAAAATGGAATAATGATTATTATATTGATTACGAAATAAGAGAGGACAACAGTTATAGTATAAAGAGAGAACATGGTGAACCATTTTATGAAACAGATTCAAAATGTCTAAAGTTGTTCATTGATATTAATAATGTATAATAATAATATATTTTTTGTATTAGTATTCTACATGACATTATTTCATTAAAAATATGATATGCATTACATTGTTATGTGTTCATTATTTTTAGAGTAAGCCAGCATATCAAATGTTTAGAATGTCTATTAAAACATCGGAGATATAAGAAAAGGAATTTGCATACATCTTATGTGGGATAGATAGGTTAACATAGAGAAAATCTAAGTATAAGAATGAACAAATTCTCTATCAACATCTATTGACAGATATTTGGAATAGCATTGACGGAATCTAAGTATCAGAGTGAATAAATTCTTTATCAATGTCTTTTGACAGATACGTTTGATAACACTGACATAATTTAAGTATCAAATTGAATAAATTCTTTATTAATATTCTTTATCGATATCATTTGTCGAGTACGTAAGATAACATTGACAAAATCTATCTATTAGAATGAATAAATTCTTTATCATCAGCCGTTGTCGGATTTTTCATTATGAAAAAATTGTGAGTAAGTAATAAACTCTTTCTTGAATTCACCTCGCGCATACACAATATAGAAATTATAAAAAAAATAATTGTAATTTCCAGACTTGATTTGCATGCAATAGATACCGAAAGTTCTATGACTCCTCCCCACAATGAATTCTAAAGGTTTTATGACTCCTCTCCACAATGAATTCAGATGGTTTTACGACTCATCCCCCTAGCCATAAATCCATTCAACCTTGAGCGAAGGTATAAAAGCTTGATGAAGCACTTCTCTACGTAACAACTACATTAATAGCTTCCAAGATGATAGGTTTGTATGACACAGAATTTATCGGTTTAAAATAATCACCTTGTGGTGTTATATTTGAATGTGCATTTTTATTATTGTCTATGGAACAAGAAGAAATTGACTGTTATCTTTGGATAGTGAACTATAATATGTTTGAGTATGATAAAAGCTTGTGGAGTACTACATTACGTTATATAAACGGACTGGGATTCTACGATATAGTGATTACGCCACTTAATAATAGTGATCAGGAACTGAGAAATGTTCAGGAGGAAGTCAGTGAAATTTGCACCTTTTTTGGGATTGAAGCACTCTATGTAAAGGGTAATGTACCTACAGATAAAGTTTTAATTTAAAAGTGTGACCCTACGATTCCACTTTCCAATCTAGAAGAATTTAAGTGTCCTAAATTTGAAGGGGCTTATCACCGTCCTGAAGACGAGGTTAGGTTCTTAGCGCAGTGGATACCTAAGGACATACCTGATCGCGATAAATGCATAAGACACGGTGAACTTTAAGTACTATTTTTATGTTAATATGTGTTTTTTTCTCAAAAAATCTATTAATGTGTTTAAGCAATAAATATCTTTAAGCTTAACTCGTCTTTATTCTTTAGAATAGTTCTATTCATTTCATTAAATTATGAAGAAATTGTAAGTTACAATTTCTTTCTTGAACTCACCACTTGGATACACAATGCAAAAATTCCTTTTAAGAAATTATGAAAAAATTGTAAGTAAGTAGCAAATTCTTTCTTGAATCCCACAGGCATACAAAAACACATATAATTATATGGATTGAGGCATATAAATCGACAGAGACAGGCATTGAGATAGGCAAACACCCGCCAAGAAACATAATCAGAGGAAGTGAGGGAGACAAAAGCATATTTAAATGTAAGGATTCTGACATACAAACCGACAAAGACAGGCATTGAGATCGGCAAACATCCGCCATGACACATAAGCAGTGGAAGTGAGAGAAACAAAAACACGTATTAATGTAAGGATTCAGGCATACAAACCGACAGAGACAGGTACTGAGATAAGCAAACACCTGCCCTGACACATAAGCAGAGGAACTGAAAGAGACAAAACCACATATAAATATATGGATTCAGGCATACAAACCGACAGAGACAGGCATTGAGATAGGCAAACACCCGCCCAGAAACATAAGAGAGGAAGTGAGGGAGACAAAACACATATAAATGTAAGGATTCAGCCATACAAACCGACAGAGACAGGTACTGAGATAAGCAAACACCTGCCCTGACACATAAGCAGAGGAAGTGAAAGAGACAAAAACATATATAAATATATGGATTCAGATATACAAACCGACAGAGACAGGCATTGAGACAGGAAAACACCCGCCCATAAACATAAGCAGAGGAAGTGAGTGAGACAAAAACACATATAAATATATGGATTCTGACATACAAATCGACAAAAACAGGCATTGAGATAGGCAAACATCCGCCCAGACACATAGGCAGAGGAAGTGAGGGAGACAAAAACACATATAAATGTAATGATTTGTCAACAAATACCCATAGAAGCAGGTACTGAGATATGCGAACACCCACCCAGTCATTTAAGCGGAGAAAGTGAGAAAGACAAAAACACATAAATATAAAGATTCTGACACTCAGATTGACACAGACAGTCACTGAGATAAGCAAACATCCGCCCAGACGCATAGGCAAGGAGTGTGAGAGAGACAAAAACACATGCAAATATATTGATTCAGGCATCCAAACTGACAGAGACAGGCATTGAGATAGGTAAACACCCACCCAGACACATAAGCAGCGGAAGTGTGGGAGACAAAAACACATATAAATAAATGGATTCTGACATACAAACTGACAAAGACAGGTATTGAGATAGGCAAACATCCGCCCAGACACATAAGCAGAGGAAGTGAGAGAGACAAAAAGACAAATAAATGTAAAGATTTTGACACACAAACCAACAAAGACATGCATTGAGATAGGCAAACACCTGCCCAGACACATAAGCAGAGGAAGTGAGGGAGACAAAAACACATATATTATGGTTTGTATGCCTGAATATGGATTCAGGCATAAAAACTGACAGAGACAGGTACTGAGATATGCAAACACCCGCCCTGACACATAAGCAGAGGAAGTGAGAGAGACAAAACCACATATAAATGTAAGGACTCTGATATACAAAGCAACAATCACTGGCATTGAGATAGGCAAACATCCGCCCAGACACATAGGGAAGGAGAGTGAGAGAGACAAAAACACATATAAATATATGGATTCAGGCATACAAACCGAAAGAGACAGGCACTGAGATAAGCAAAAACCCGCCCAGACACATAAGCAGAGGAAGTGAGAGAGACAAAAAAAAATATAAATGTAAGGATTCTGACATACAAAGCAACAATCACAGGCATTGAGATAGACAAACATCCACCCAGACACATAGGCAAGGAGAGCGAGAGTGACAAAAACACATATAAATATATAGATTCAGACATACAAAGGAACAATCACAGGCATTGAAATAGGCAAACACCCGCCCAGACACATAAGTAGAGGAAGTGAAAGAGACGAAAACACATAAAAATATATAGATTCTGACATACAGATTGACAAAGACAATCACTGAGATAAGCAAACATCCGCCAAGACACATAGGCAAGGAGAGTGAGAGAGAGACAAAAACAAATGCAAATATATTGATTCAGGCATACAAACCGACAGAGACAGGCATTGAGATAGGCAAACACCCGCCCAGACACATAAGCAGAGGAAGTGAGGGAGACAAAAAACACATAAATATATGGATTCTGACATACAAACCGACAAAGACAGGCATTGAGATAGGCAGACATTCGCCCAGACACATAAGCAGAGGAAATGAGAGAGACAAAAACACCTATAAATATATAGATTCTGACATACAAATCGACAAAGACAGGCATTGCGATAAGCAAACATCCGCCCAGACACATAGGCAAGGAGAGTGAGAGAGACAAAAAAATGTAAATATATTGATTCAGGCATACAAACCGACAGAGACAAGCTTTGAGATAGGCAAACACCCGCCCAGACACATAACATGCAAATATATAGATTCAAGCATACAAACCAACAATGACAGGCATTGAGATAGGCAAACACCCGTCCAGACATATAAGCAAAGAGTCAAAACACATATAAATATATGGATTCTGACATACAAACCAACAAAGACTGGCACTGGGAGAAGCAAACATCCACCCTGACACAATTGCAAAGAGAGGGGGAGAGATAAAAACACACGCAAATATATTGATTCAGACATACAGAACAACAATGACAGGCATTGAGATATGACTATGCATTATTTCGTTGAATTTAGGTTAGATCAATTATAGATGGCAGCACACCCGCTCAGACACACAATAATAGTGAGAGAGATATTCAAAAAGTTTGGTTGATCTAGGTTTACTTAGAGTGGCGCGCCCAAAGTGTGTTTTTATCTCTCCCCCTCTCTTTGCCTATGTGTCAGGGTTGATGTTTGCTTCTCCCAGTGCCAGTCTTTGTCGGTTTGTATGTCAGAATCCATATATTTATATGTGTTTTTGACTCTCTCACTCTCTTTGCTTATATGTCTGGACGGGTGTTTACCTATCTCAATGCCTGTCTCTGTCGGTTTGTATGCCTGAATCAATATATTTGCATGTGTTTTTGTATCTCTCACTCTCCTTGCCTATGTGTCTGGGCGGATGTTTGCTTATCTCAATGCCTGTCTTTGTCGATTTGTATGTCAGAATCTATATATTTATAGGTGTTTTGTCTCTCTCATTTCCTCTTCTTATGTGTCTGGGCGGACGTTTGCCTATCTCAATGTCTGTCTTTGTCGGTTTGTATGTCAGAATCCATATATTTATATGTGTTTTTTGTATCCCTCACTTCCTCTGCTTATTTGTCTGGGCGGATGTTTGCCTATCTCAATGCCTGTCTCTGTCGGTTTGTATGCCTGAATCAATATATTTGCATGTGTTTTTGTCTCTCTCACTCTCCTTGCCTATGTGTCTGGGCGGGTGTTTGCATATCTCAGTTCCTGTCTCTGTCGGTTTGTATGCCTGAATCCATATATTTATATGTGTTTTTGTCTCCCTCAGTTCCTCTGCTTATGTGTCTGGGCAGGTGTTCGCCTATCTCAATGCATGTCTTTGTTGGTTTGTGTGTCAGAATCCCTACATTTATATGTGTTTTTGTTTCTCTCACTTCCTCTGCTTATGTGTCTGGGCGGATGTTTGCCTATCTCAATGCCTGTCTTTGTCGGTTTGTATGTCAGAATCCATATATTTATATATGTTTTTGTCTCCCTCACTTCCTCTGCTATTGTGTCTTAGTGGATGTTTACCTATCTCAATGCCTGTCTCTATCGGTTTGTATGCCTGAATCAACATATTTGCATGTGTTTTTGGCTCTCTCACTCTCCTTGCCTACGCATCGGGGCGGATGTTTGCTTATCTCAGTGACTGTCTTTGTTGATTTGTATGTTAGAATCTATATATTTATATGTGTTTTTGTCTCTTTCACTTCCTCTGCTTATGTGTCTGGGCTGATGTTTGTCTATCTTAATGCCTGTCTTTGGCGGTTTGTATGTCAGAATCCTTACATTTTATATGTGTTTTTGTCTCCCTCACTTCCTCTGCCTATGTGTCTGGGTAGATGTTTGCCTATCTCAAGGCCTGTCTCTATCAGTTTGTATCCCTGAATCCATATATTTACATGTTTTTTGTCTCCTTCACTTCCTCTACTTATGTCTCTGGGCAGGTGTTTGCCTATCTCATTGCCTATCTCTGTCGGTTTGTATGCCTGAATCCATATATTTATACGTGTTTTTGTTTCTCTCACTTCCTCTGCTTATGTGTCTGGGAGGATGGTTGCTTATCTCAATGCCTGTCGTTGTCGGTTTGTATGTCAGAATCATTACATTTATATGTGTATTTGTCTCCCTCACTTCCTCTGCTTATGTGTCTGTGCGGGTGTTTGCCTATCTCAATGCCTGTCTCTGTCGGTTTCTATGCCTGAATTCATATATTTATATGTGTTTGTTGTATGCCTGTTAGATTCAAGAAAAAATTTGCTACTTACTCACAATTTTTTCATAATTTCTTGAAAGGAATTTCTGCATTGTGTATCCAAGTGGTGAGTTCAAGAAAGAAATTGTTACTTACAATTTCTTCATAATTTAATGAAATGAATAGAACTATTCTAAAGAATAAAGACGGGTTAAGCTTAAAGATATTTATTGCTTAAACACATTAATAGATTTTTGGAGGTAAAACACATATTTACATAAAAATAGTACTTAAAGTTCACCGTCTCTCATGCATTTATCGCGATCAGGTATGTCCTTAGGTATCCACTGCGCGAAGAACCTAACCTCGTCTTCAGGACGGTGAAAAGCCCCATCAAATTTAAGACACTTAATTTCTTATAGATTGAAAATTGGAATTCAAGGGTCACGCTTTTGAATTAAAGCCTTATCTGTAGAGACATTACCCTTTACATAGAGTGCTTCAACCCCGAAAAAGCTGAAAATTTCACTGACTTCCTCCTGATCATTTCTCAGTTCCTGACCACTATTATTAAGTGGCGTAATCACTCTAACGTAGAATCCCAGTCTGTTTATTTAACGTAATGTAGTACTCCACAAGCTTTTATCATACTCAAACATATTATAGTTCACTATCCAATGATAAAAGTCAATTTCTTCGAGTTCTATAGACGATAATAAAAATGCACATTCAAATATAACACTACAAGATGATTTTTTTAAACCGATAAATTCTGTTTCATACAGTCCTATCATCTTGGAAGCTATTAATGTAGTTGTTACGTATAGAAGTACTTCATCAAGCTTTTATACCTTCGCTCAAGGTTGAATGGAGTTATGGCTAGGGGGATGTGTCCTAAAACCATCTGAATTCATTTTAGAGAGGAGTCATAAAACCCTTAGAATTCATTGTGGGGAGGAGTCATAGAGCTCTCGTTATCTATTATATGCAAATGAAGTCTGGAAATTACAATTATTTTTTTTTATAATTTCTGTATTGTGTATCCAAGAGATGAATTCAAGAAAGAGTTTGTTACTTACTTACTTACAATTTTTTCATAATGACAAATCCGACAACGGCTGATGATAAAGAATTTATTCATTCTAATAGATAGATTTTGTCAATGTTATCTGACGTACTCAACAAATGATATCGATAAAGAATTTTAATAAAGAATTTGTTCAATTTGATACTTAAATTATGTCAGTGTTATCAAACGTATCTGTCAAAAGACATTGACAGAGAATTTATTCACTCTGATACTTAAATTTCGTCAAAGCTATCCCAAGTATCTGTCAATAGATGTTGATAGAGAATTTATTCATTCAGATTTTCTCTATGTTAACCTATTTATCCGACATATGATGTATGCAAATTCCTTTTCTTACATATCCGATGTTTTAATAGACATTCTAAACGTTTGATATGCTGGCTTACTCTAAAAACAATGAAGAAATAGCAATGTAATGCATAACATATTTTTAATGAAATAATGTCATGTTGAATATTAACACAAAAAAATATTATTATTATACATTATTAATATCAATGAACAACTTTAGACATTTTGAATCTGTTTCATAAAATGGTTCACCATGTTCTCTCTTTATACTATAACTGTTGTCCTCTCTTAGTTCGTAATCAGTAGAAAAATCATTATTCCATTTTGAGTCATACACAATTTTTACAGGTGTGTCATCGACAGGCTCAATAAGCTTTTCGTCTTTGGTATTATTTGGTTCATTGAATGTTTGATCAATGGCAGTAACGTTTGCTTGTATTTTGTTTTTCATCGATTCATATTTATGTTCCTTAGTGATATTTTCTGCCAATACCCTTATTATTTTTCCGGCAACTTCACTGTCTATTATCACACTATTTTTATACAGGTAACAGTTCCGGCACGTAGACAAGGTATGGTTTATGATATTAGTAGAAGAATAGGCCTTTCTTTTCGTCTTTGCTTTCATTTGAATGCTAATACCCGAAAGCTGACGATATGGTTTAACACTGGATAACATGTTACCACAAGCACTAGCAAGAAGATACCCCTCTTCATCAACTATTATTTTTATGTTGGCATTCTCTTTGAGTGCAATCATCTCTGGAGATCTCAATCTCGCATATCCACCATCATAAGAGTTGATTTTTTTGGTACTCCAAAGAAATTTAATTCCTTACTGTCATGACAATGCACGCATACGTTTCCGATAGTTCTACAATTTGTACTTATTTCATGCTTTAAATACTTCTCCTTGTCAGCATTCAATGCTACAATAACACTATCTTGTGAACATACTTTCTTAAAATGCTTCATCTTCACTTCTTAGAGATATGAGTTGTGTTTATTGTTCCACTGTGTAAAAAATACTGATTTAATACATTCAGTAAGCTAGGTAGTGTACCATTGGGTACACTACCCAATGGTACACTTACTGTCACGACATAGAGTACCACTGGGAATGCCGCATCGTGTCTCTGAGCAAGCATAGAGTACAATTGTTAGAGCCATAAGCACATTTCATGTCATTTTAAGATACGTGAAAAGAAAGTTGAATAATTTCAAAGTGCAAAAAAAAATCTAGTCCAATAAAAAAAAGTGCTACTACAAACAATATTTTTCTAATAGTAAAAGTTGCGACTAACATTTCTATATCATTCTCATTTTGAATTTGGAAAATATTAAATGTGATTTTTTTATGTTTTAAGTATGTTACATGTCATTCTAAGAGATGTAAAAAAAAGTTGAAAATACTATCATGTTAAAAAAATAATAAAGAAAGTTAAAAAAAAACTTCTAAAAAAACTATAAAAATGGGGAGGGGCAAAAAGTCGGAGGGCAGGGGGCCCCCTGAGCTTGTTGATATTGGAGACCTATGGGGGTTGTAGTCTCTTGTGGTTAGGGTCGTTGATGCTTTTTATCCTTGACGGTTTATTCTAAAACACACCATACTACTTAATTTGCAAGGATTTGAATGGATTTTTCTGAATTTCATTATTAAAATTCTTTTCTCCCCATCTACATCTCTCTTAGTATCAACCTTTTATTATACTATAACGTTAGACCCTATTTTAAATTGACAACACTGTTCAAACACCACTTGTGTATTATACAGAACACATCGGAGAGGTAAATCTAGGTCAACTCATAATATCATACTATATTCGTTAACAATTTTCATAGATTGGTGTTGTTCCAAATTTATAGCAAATTGTCTGAGTTAACAAGCCCTTCAGGGTTACTTTAACTATTAATCAGTTTAACCCTTTTTCTCCCCCTTCATATGATCTAATTCGAAAATTTTATCTAGCTCTGTTTTTTTGCCTATTATTCAAATAAGATCGTTCGTACAGTCCAATTCGCGAATCCCTTATCCCTTTTTGCAAATTGAGTTAGCTTTTAACAGCATATGTCAATCAAACAATTCTGAGTGTAGCATCCGATTTTGTAATTAGCAACCAGACATTCCTAAGAAACTACTATCAAGTTAAGTTAATTGTCCAAAAAATAGATGTTGCCTCAGAGACCAATTTTGATTACGTAATGTGACAATCAAAAGTTTTGGCTTAGAAACCTGTGTCTAAACCAGTCTGTAAAGGCATATCGTATTTGACAATTTCTAGTTTTTGGTTAAAAAAAACACGTTATGATGAACGAAGTTGCTAAAGACGTGATTTTCATCACTTTGCTGGGAAAGGTACCAAGGGAACATAGGTGTGAGAGGATACTCACTCTCTTTGAAAAGGTGTAGAGGTCCCGTAGTACAGCACAGGAAGGAACATAAACCCTTAGAATAGCATAGGAAGGAACATAAACCCTTAGAAGTATAACTTAGCACTCTACTAGTGTCACCATCTGGGAAAAAACAAACAACAAAGAAACAAATAAACAGTTTAGGTTCTCAGGCTTTTAGCTTTCGATGGGTAACATTAAACTTAATGAGTTTTATATATTTGGAATTGGGATAAAAATCCAATTCTATTGATGTATCAATTGTTTTCAAAGTTTTTTTTTTAAAGTTTTGGTTGCTATTAGTCCAAATCGCTCCCTACTTACAATTCTTTACCATGAACTATTTGAAAAGCCTACTCAGTGGTCAAGGGTGCCTCAATACGTTTAGTTATATTGGAATCCTTTAAACAGTTTCACATTAGAAAAAACTTCTGATCGAAAAAATTTGGAGTAGGGTTTATTCGATTACGTTATAAAAGCTCTAATGAATTTTTTACGGGATACCACAAATTGGAGGGCAATGAACCACCCTTTTGACGCGTTATGGGCCCGAGCCACTCCATCAGCTTCGCAGTCTGGAACAGTCTTGAAAGAAATAATACAATTAAACTTGAGTATTTGATATATAATAATATTAATTGCTAAAAGCTCATCAGTTCAAGATTTATTATTCTCTCACTCAACGGCCGTACTTAAAATGAGGTTGAAATACTTACTATACGCAAAATGTTAAATAGTTTTGGCAATATACAAATAAATCAAATAATGGTCAAATCCAACCTGAAACGAACCGAAATAAAATAAAAAATCATAGTAAATAAACATACAACAGGTACTAATATAAATGAATAAATAGATATTAACAAGAATAAAACTTAAATTGATTATGCAAATCAAGCTTAAAAAGAAAAAGAAAATATTAATAACAAGAGTTGATTTCTAGAGTTGAACAAGAATTAAATTTATTATTTCTTCTCAAGTCTGTTCAACACCATAGCTTTCAGTAAATCTTCAATGATGCATTAGGATTTAGACTTTATCAGTTGGAATTTCTCCAAACAAGAGTTCGGGTACTGCCTCCTTCCCTAACTGTAAAAGTCAAAAACCTACGGAATCATTGGTGCTTTACTAAAAACGAATTATATTACAAATAACTTCTTTTGTACTTATTAAAGCATCGAAAATAAAGATGAAAATTTAAGTTTATTATTTAATTCCAAGACTTTCAAAGACAAATCTATTTTTTTTCTACAAACAAAAATTTGGCTACTGCCCCTTTCCCTAACTGTAAAAGTCTAAAGCCTACTGCATCATTGGCGTTTTACTGAAAGCGAATTATATATCACAAATGTTTTCTTTTCCAGTTATTTCAGCATTGAAAATGAAAATAAAATTGTAGTGAAATAAAATCTTGAACTGATGAGCTTTCAACAATTAATAACACTATATATAGCATACTCTGTTTTAGTTTATTAATTCTTTCCAAGACTGTTCAAGACACATATAGTTTTCAGTAAAGCGCCAGTGACGCGGTAGGTTTTCGACTTTTACAGTTAGGGAATGTGGCAGTAGTCAAACTCTTGTTTGTAGTGAATTTTTTTCATTTTAAGCTCGATTTGTATATTCAATTTAAGTTTTACTCCTTTTAAGATTTATTTATTCATTTACAGTATTATCTGTTGTTATGTTTGTTTGCTATGATTGTTTATTTAATTTCTGTTCTTTTTGGGTTTCATTTATTTTTTAATAGTAATTTCAGGTCATTTTGAGTTTTAAATATAGTAGATTTAGATTTCTTCTGGTCTTAAGATTATTATGGCCTTTACTTTTCTTTGAAAAACTTCTTTTCCGGATAGTATCTTTTTTAATTAATCCCTTATAACAATCCCTTAAACAAATCAAATTAAAATTGGGAGCAAAAAGTAGGCCCGTATCTTCTCCAGTACCATCCCCAACCACTTGCTTTTATGCAGAAAGATGGGCAGTTGTTGTCTCCTATTAACTTTAAACTTATGGGGCAAGTACTAGGCCCAGTGGTACATGAGAATCATGATTTTCAGAGGCTGTTCTGTTTGTGCCTTTGAACGAAAGTGGTCGTACTCACATATGGCATATTGGGTAAGTATTTTCGGCCAAGAAGATAGAAGAGAGTAAACTTTCTAGGCCTACTCTACTTCCGAGCCTCATCTACATCGTGTATGAAAATGATTTAATCTGCTTTAAGTATACTAAACACAAAGGTATGGTCATCGAAACTTATTCCTTTAATCCTTCGCAAATAATTTATTCCTTTTTACGTTTGGGAAAACCAATCTTTTAAGAAGTAGATTTATTTCATTTAATATTGAGACTATTTAGGCACGGTTAAATTTAACTTCTTTCGCTTTAATTTGGTTTTGCGCATTGCCTTGTTTCAGTCGTCTTTTTGGGGACTATACAAACTCCTGAGAATTTAAGAACCTTTTATCTTCAAACAGGAGACTCAGTTTCTTTGAAGCAGGTGTAAGGTGAACAATGAAGATCCAGTATAGATAAGCTAGAGCAAATAATGGAGATCGACATTCTTCAAGAATTGTATGACCCGGGCGAGGAATTTGATACCATCCATCTTAAAGCAATTGACGATTTTATAAAACAAAAAGAAACCGAATGTTTTCAAAACTACACAGGGCCTAAGGAGGGTAAGTAAATATTAAGGACATAGATCAAGGGGTTGGTTATGTTTTTCTTTTGTGTTTTCTGAAAGTACTTTCAAGTCACATACCCACTAACTTTTAGCAAACAGCTGACACATACGAATCGTGCAGATATACAGATTTTGTAGCTATACGGAACGACCGGATATACGGCACGTAAGGACGTAGAGCAGATATACGGCACGATAGTACGGACTGTAGAGCAGGTACTATACGGAATTCAAGACTATTAATATAGAACCTTCAAAATGGACATTTTCTGCCACATTTTACTGTACAAGCTTAAAATTTGTTTGAACATATTTCTAAGTTTCTAAGTTTGATTTTCAGGTGAAATTAAATTGGTTAAGAGGATAATTATTTGCAATTTGCCAGCTTTATTTTCACTGCTCAAAAAACCTTGTGAATATTCAATTTACTCTCTTGTTTTAAAAATGGGTGACACGTTTACTAGAACTGAGATAAAAACGTTTGCTGTGGACTGCTGCTATATAGCTGTTGTATTTAATGCTTGGTCTTACAGCTATTCCGTAAGTACTTTAAATATTCATCCACAAATTTTGCTGAATTTTTAAAAATTGTTCCATTATAGTGGGGGATTTTAACGCTAACTAATTAAGAAAAATGTTTTCAAGAAAAGAAACTGAAAAAAAGTACAGAGCAATAACAATTGAAACCTAAAACGAGCAGAAATTAAGTCTTATATTAAGTCAAGGTAAAAACCAACAGAAAATACAATGAATGAATAAATAAGACATAAAATGACCTGAAGTTCAAACGAATGATCAATTCAAAATTAAAGTGAACAGAATTTTACCGAAATGAATGTGGGGTTACCGGTCTTAACAACTTTCCGAAAGGCCAAAGTCATTTGTTCTTTACTGAAAAAAAAATCAAACATTACATTTCTCATTTTGAAACTTCACAAAAAACGAAGCTCAAAGAAAAGTGGGACAACCACCTTCTTGACCTCTCTAAAGAGGTCAAGAAGGTCTTTTCGCTTTGTAATTTTTTGCTACCAAAGGTTTACAAACAAGAGCTACCAAAAATACCAGCGGGACACCACCCTCTCAAACACTCCAAAAGCCCAGTGTCATTTACTCTTTCTAACCAAGGATACTGATTTCCCAAACTGTGCTTTCCTAATGCAGAACATCAACTTAAAGAAAAAAAAATCCAATACTAATAAAGGGCGCAGAAATAAAATCTTACAATAATTATCTTTTTACTTTCAATTTAACTTTAGCTTTTTAAAGAGACCCTTTTTTTTCTCAAAACCCTTCCCTTAAATTTTCTCTAATTAAAATGCATTGGAAAATTGGCTTTTGAAACAAACTTTTGAAACAAACTGGGTAATTATTGAAGTGGTCCCGAGGGGTCACATACTCCGCGACACCTGGTATATATCTCGCCACGCCATGTTAGCTGCACAGCTCTACCATGCCTGTAACAGCTCCGCTACGCTTGGCACACTTACACCGGACAATTTTCCATGATCATTTTCCCGTCATACTACGATTAGCCTACTATTACCAGCAAATGAATCTCATTTGGAAATTAATTTAACAAACTTTTTCTACAAGAAAAATTTTTCAAGGAAAAGTAAAGAGCTCCATTAAGCCAAGAATGAGCAAAAATAAAATAAAATAATCTTTCAAGCGTAAAACCACCACAAATCACTATCAATATATAAACAAAATTAAAAACAAACAGATATTAAAATGAATAACCAAGTCAAACTCACAACGAGCAAAATTAACATGAGTAGGGCTCATGAATTCTATGCCTTCTCAAGACCAGAACATAGTTGCGCTTTACTGAAAAAAAAAAACAAATGACCGTGGAATGTCAGTTTAATTGACATATACTGACATTTCTTCCTTGAGGTTTAGATAATTTTTCATTTATGAAAGTATGGAAGGTAAAAATATTTCAAACGTATTTTGTTTTCAATTCTTTTATTCGTGCTTGTAAAAAATCAAATTTCGTCTAGTATCGCCTGATAAATCCTGGTTTTATAAAGCGATGCTAGACTGATAGCATCAGTCTAAAAAAAATAAAATTTCTTTAAAATAAAATCAATTTTTTACGAAAAACTGCATTTTTCTATAACACTGATGTAGATTATGTTACTTAACATCATAAAACGGCGGTCTACGATGTTCCAGTGCCCCGATAGCTACATAGAAAAAAAACTGAAAGAAAAAGACTGTCGATGAGGAATATCCTGGTTGCAGCCATTTTTCTTGTTTTTCAAAGCTATAGATTTTCCTTGTTTTCAAGCCAAGGGACGGTTTCATAAGAAGCGGTTTCGGACAAGGCGGTTCTAACAGTTTATTTCTTACTTTGATCTGACACTTTTTTCTTAGGAGTTATAAGGTATTGTGGTTTTTGCTATCGAGCATATTCGTCTCTTACTAGGTTGCTAGCTACCCATACAACCCGGATTATTATAATACTTTATTTCTGCTCGTCTCAAGTTGTAATATATCTGTTCATTTTTCTTTTAGAAAATTCTTTTTCGGAAAAAAAAATCACACAATACGTAAAACTTAAAGCAAACAGAAATCACTATGAATGAACAAATACAGCCTTAAAATATTAGAAATTGTTTCGAAATTGATGCTTGTGCGCCCTAAGGACACTAGCATCGTTTATGATTTTATGCAAAGTAAACAAACGCTTAAAAAATTACCAATTAACCTGATATAGCTCTTGTATGAGTATAATTTTTTGATAATTCTTACTAAAGTGGAACCAAAGGAAGAATGGTGCTGAGGAAAACTGTCCTTTAGAAATTACAAAACTAAATTCATTTCTCAACTGTATTATTTTATGTTTTCTGTTGTTTGGTAAAAAGCTTATGTTTTGAGAAGTCATCGATCCAGCCTTTCCTTGTTTATTTATTTATTTTTTGCTGGCAACCTCATTTTCAAAAGTTACATGTTTCAGAAATTTTTGGCAAAATAAATAATAGAAGGAACTCCTCGATTTAGTTAGTCCGCGGTTGGGGTGGGAGGATGTCCTAAAGAAAGATTTAAGGGATATGGGAACTTCCTCGGAGAGTGTAGAGAGGGAGGCTTTGAATAGATTAGGATGGAGGAGGAGCGTATGTAGCTGTGTTGGCCTCGGGCGGCTTGGTATTCCGTTTTTAGTATCAGTAGCAGTAGTAATACTTTTTAATCACTAAATTGTTAAAACAAAAAGTAATTTTCTAGGCACAACATATTGTCCAAGAGCATTCGACTCATTGACTTGTTGGAACGAAACTCTGGCTGGACAAGTTTCTTATGCAAGATGCCCAACGATCATTCCCGGATTTGATCCTAGAAGTAAGTTTTTCATTTAAAGAAGCTAATAGAATTTTCCACTGAAAGTTATTAAAAAAATCTTTATTAAGAAATGTTTCAAAAATATTATAGTATAGAAAATGTTTCACACTGAACCCATTATTTTTTAACTCTTTAAGATTTTTGTTGCCTTATAGTTCTTTTTACTCGCCATGAAGCCTTTTATTTCTCCTAGAAGTAAATTTAGGGAGTTGGGCTTATATAGTGTTTTCCTTTCCTTAAATTAAAATTGTTTGTTTGAGTTAAAAGACCTAAATAAAAACGTTTGTGTTTGAAATGGGCTGTTTCTTTAAGTTCTTGTTCTTCTATTTTCAAACTGCTAGCCAATTACTACTGGGTATTTGCCAATTCCTTCTGTTATAAATCATTTCCAGTCTTCATTGAAGATTCGTAATTAACACCAGATTAGGAGCCTAACTCCAGCTAACCTATCTTTCTTATTTTCAATCTTAACTAATATTTATCACTAGTGATGATATTGACCAATGATGCTGTTAAGAAATTCCAATCAAGAAGAGCAAAATATAGTGTGTCTTATAGTTTAGTTTAGTTTATTAATAAAAAAGATAAATAAAACTTGACAAAATGTATATATATATATATATATATATATATATATATATATATATATATATATATATATATATATATATATATATATATATATATATATATAAATATAATGCATGAAAAAAAACAACAAGTCTTTCAACTAAATCTTCTAGCCTGCCCATGAACTGGCAAAAGCAAGTTGTCCTAGGGGCGTGCCAAGAATAGAAAAAAAGAGAAAATTTTAGTACTAATTTATAGCACAAATTAAGTATACCAGATATACTGGCAATATATATATATGAAACAAAAATATATATGTATAAATAAAATACATAATTCCTTTCTGAGTAACTACTGGAGTCACCGTAACGACCAAAAAAAAGAAGAAAAAACTATCCAAATAATCCACTATACTCCTCCGCCTACCTCAAAAAAAAAAAAAAAAAAAAAAAAAAAAAAAAAAAAAAAAGCTTAGGACTCATTAATAGAATACATTTTTTTCTTAACTTTATTTTTAAATTTTTCCGAACCATTTTATATCATTAATAATCATATTATTACAAGTCCATAAATTTATAAATAAGATACAAATAAAAATGACAAATAATAATCTAAAACTCATAATTAGAATAAATTTTATCCTTAACTTTATTTCTAAATTCTTCAAAGCTTGTTGTGTCATTAATCGTCTTATCATTACTATTCCATAATTTTATTCCTCAATAAATAAAGGAGAACTTAGACCTTGCAGTAATGGCAATTGGATCGGACAGTGCCTTGCTTCTTCCAGTATTAAATAAAAAAAACAAGTTTTTTTAACTTAAAACGAACAGACGTTAAAACTTAAAACGAACAGAAATTATTCCGTATATGAAGGGGGCTGTCCCCTCCTCAACGCCTCGCCGATAATAGAATAAATTTTCCGATAATAGTGACCTTTGACAACCGGTGTCAATAAATGCTAAAATTTTAATAGATTCGCACAATTTTACATCATACATAAATGGAAATGAGACACAGTTGGTTGATTCTGGTATACTTAAATAGAAAATTTGTGAATCAGAACGGTTCACAGAAAAAATATCATTTATTAGAGGACTTCGCATAATGTTCGACTCGGCCTCCGGTAAAGTCGAATTATTTAGTTTTTTTTGTTTGCTTGTGGTAGATTTATAGGCTCTGAGGCTAAGCACAATTTCGACTTATGCCCTATTTCACAACAACGGATACACGTTGTAGGTTCCTTAAATTCAGATTGTCTGTGTGGACCCCTACAATTCCAACATTTTATGCGAGCATTATTTCTACCACTAAAATCATTCCTGAAATAATTACCTCTAGTTGATCTTGACATAGAGGGAGTTCGCCTTTGTGACACATCATGGTTAATGTTTTGACCGCTGACTGCTGCAGTTAAAACTTCACTAGGACTACAAAATGTTAAATCTATTGTTTCAAAATCCCTAGCTAGTTCTAGTAGTTCGTCATCATTGCAATCTGGTGATGCTTGTTCCATTACTTGGCGCGCAAGGTTATTTTTTAAGACACTTTTAAAAATGTTTGATGTGAGACTACTGGCGTCGTTTTGGTTGGCTGACTTGCTTTACCAATCCTTTGCTTTACCAACTGTTCTAGAATAAAATTTAGAGACTAAGTCGCTCTCTTTCTGTTTTTCACTGACTAATTCTTGTAGTTTTTGTCCTACACTTTTTTCTGGGCAAAAAGCTATTTTAAAGGTTCTTTCAAGGTCTGAAAGATTCTTGATACTGTCCGGATCAAAATTATAGAGAAATTTCTGAATATCCCCCCTGGTGTAACAAATAGCCTGAGACACCATAGAGGCGTCCCCCTTGGACTGACTCTTTTGTATTTGCTTTAGAGATAAAATCCAGGAATGAATATCGGCTGGATGCGAAAGTATAGGAATTGGTGGACATTGTTCTATATAATAATTAACAGGCATAGGAGGAGTTGGTTGGTAAATATCAGAACTAACTCTCTTCGATATCAGACGAGCCTCTGAATCCGCTAGCCGAACTTTAAGGTCTTAATTGTGGGCCCCTAAATCAGCTAGCATGGTTTTAAATTTCAGTCTATGACATAGAGACAGAGTAACGACGTATGGTAAAGGAGTTTCTTAGAAATGGTGAAAAACACCATGATTAGCTACCACCAATATGAAGTGTGATATATTTCTCTACAGAGATACCGTCTTATTGGTCCCCAGTGGGAGGGGATCAAGCCTCCACGAGGACAAGACCTTGGGTAGCGTGGTAGGCAGGACTCGTATCTACTCAAGATGTTGCTAAAACTACTTTAATAAACTAATAGACAAAATACAATACTAGAGTACACTCGTGAACAGTCTTCTTGAAGCCGTAGAGAATCCGAGCTATAGTCAACTTGCACCAGCTGGCACAGTTGATTTGGAAGTGGCTGCTGCACTTTCCAAGCTCGCCGTCTATAGTTGGCTAATGGAGGTTACTGGAACTCTCCGACGGCAGTTGATGTGGAGGTTATTGTTAAACTCTCCCAGCGCACCGTATATTATAGAAAGGTGGATGTTGCTCGAACTCTCCCAGCGGTGTCCCTCTAACCACTTGTCACTGTTGGTTCTCAAAGCTGAACTGTCCACAAGTTGTCTTTTCCCCCTTCTTATCTTCCAAGGCCCAAGCATGGAATTCTGGTTCCATGACCCCCAAAGTAGCCTCTCATTGGCTGGTAGGTTTTTGGTCATGGTGATCCACTTCCTTGAATAGAAAAGAAGGCAGAAACAAGTACTTAAAACAACACATACCAACTATACCCTTGAAGTGGAACATGCACTAAATACCAAAAATATACCCTTAACGTAATAAAACACTAAATACGAGAAATACACTTATATCTAACTTGCGTAAGCCTAGCAACAATCTTTACATAACCATGCCGAAATCCGAATTGGGTAGGATTTAACACATTACGACGCTCTAAATAGGCATAAAGACGAGCAGCAAAGCACTTCTCTAAAACACGTGATAGTAAAGGAAGAACATAAATCGGCCTATAATTTCGGAAATTATTTGTCTCACCACCCTTATGAATAGGAGTTACACGAGCTACTTTAAAACAAGATGGGAAGAAACCCTCTTTTAATGCAGAATTAATTAGGGACAAAAGTGGCTTCTGGATTAGTGGCAGAATAAATTTAACCACGCTTAATGATATGACAGCACTACCAGAAGCATTACTTTTCATTTTTTTAGAAGATTTGTTTCATCTCACTTAATGATACAGGTGCTAAATACATTGAAACCTCAGATTCATAATGACCAAGGTAGTCAAAAATGCTGGGATCATGTAACATTGGACAGATTCAGCAACACGCTTTCCTGCCGCTGAGAAGTAATTTTCGAATACCTCCGAGACATCATCAGCACTTTTGGGCATTTCACCTTCTTGGTTAACTATTTCAAGTGGGATCATTTTCGTTGGCTGCTGAAGTACTTTTTAATTATGCGCCATGTTTCTGCTGGACCTCCCGATACTTCCTCGTACATCCTCGAGTAAAATTCTCTTTTTAATTTTTTTAATAATCGATTCAGAGCATTGCGATGATATAATATATTCTATCGTTTAAATCGCATTTGTGATCGATTTTTTTTGCAAAGTTGGTCTCTAAATACGCATCAATTTTAGAAGGTGTAATCCATGACTTCTTTGGGGTTGTCTTATGCCGTCTTTTTTTTTCCTTCGAAAATGCGTTTCTACTTCACTTTGGATAATCTGGTAAAACAAATTAATCCTCTCTTCATTATTAGATGCAATTGATAAAATATTAACCCAATTCATTTGAGATGAAACCCTCTTATAACGCAAGAGAATTGTTTTATTCACATAATGCCAAGAAAACTCATTCCTTAACCTACAACTGTTCCTATTTCCTAGAGGAATAGCATGTCTAGAAAACACACCAAAATGGTCAGAAGTGTCACTAACAACAAAACGGGGGGAACCAGCGTTAACATTAGAGAATATACTGTCAATACATGTCGCGGATGTATCCATGACCCTCGTAGGTATGTTGATTGACGGAAGTAATCCAAATGAGACGAAAATATTCAATAATCGGCTGCTCTTTGCATTTATTTCAATCAAGTCAACGTTTATATCACCAACAAGAAAACACGGGAGATTTACAGGCATCTTATCAAGCTGCTCCTCCGAAAGATAAAAAAATTCATTGTATGAGGAAGTCGGTGGGCGGTAGAGAACTATTAAATAGCAAGAATAATTACCTAAACGAAGATGAAGCACGAGTGACTCAAACACCATCTCCCTATAAATAGTTAAATCGCTCCGAATGGGTACTTCAATATCCGATCATATACGGCAAGGCCCCCATGTTGACGTAATTGCATATTTTTTGTGTAAAAATTATATCCCTCTAGACCGCCCCCCCTAGACCTTCAAATTTACATTAGATATAGCTGAAAAAGCAGATGGTTTGGAAAAAGCAGTTGATAAAACTCCATCACAGTATCGACTGCCCCCCCCCCTAGACAATATGCCGCCTAATCCTGCCTACGCCCATGCAAGCAACTCTGACTCAGTTAAAGCTATCATCTGAAAAACAAAAATATTAGCCAAATCTTCAATAAAGCTATAACTTGAATTTAGCCCTTGGCAATTCAGATGAAAAATATTGGAAAAATTGCCAGATTTACGGCATATAGGACCAATCTCACACGGTAAAAAATAATTTGAATTTTCGAGCTGCAAGCGAATACCGCAACCAAGGTCCAAAAGTCCACTCGAAACATCATTATAACTACACGCAAAATCTATTTTATTACTCTCTAATTCCTTTAATTTCTGAGGTGCTGAAGGAGATTGAAATATACTATCCATAACTAAGAGTTACAAGCCCTATCTTACGGTGACTCAATCTTTGACACAAATAAACACTGAGGTTAAATACACATATCAATCGTCTAACTACTTCATGAACTAAGAAAAAGAAACTCAACTTAACTTAGCTATTATTAAACAGAAAAATCCTTTGCTTATGGTTTAGTCGCTTAGCGCACACGACCTTTCTAACCACGCAACACCTTCCGTATACCTCTAGTTTCCTAAAGGTGCGCAAATATTTCCAACAAATTAAAAAATTCTCCAACTACAAATATATCATTGAGAACGGGGAACAAAATTCATCTATAAAAACAAAAAATAATTTTTTACATTAATAATACACAAGACAAGAGGGGATAGAACATATGGGGGGGGGGGGAGACTAAGTGCAATTATAATTAATTAAATTTCAATTTAATATCACAAAACATAATCGAAAAATCTGCATAGAAGAAAGACATGAAAAATAAAAATATAATGGCACCGGAAATTTAATCATAATCCATTTGATGAAATCAAATTGGGCGTCAAATTGACAAATTAAAACCCACAATGGGCTACAAAAAAAACAAAAAAAAATCTATTTAATAACTTACTCATGTTAACAAATATGCATTAAACATAGAGTAAAAGATGATTAGCCATACCCCTATTAAAAATGATACCTTGCTTTTTATCTTGGCAAATGACAAGTAAACATCTTAAAGAGATAGATTTGTATGAAGCCTGTTGAGATTAAATCAGGTGAGGTACTAAACATTGCAATAAATGATGACTCTGTTGGGTACAATTAAACTACTGAAAACAATTAAAACCCTGACATGATAGGACAAAAAAAATCTTGGATAAGGATTATGTACTTTGCAATTGACTAAACATGAACTTAATCAATAAAGCCAAATAATATTTTTTTTTTACTTTTTTAATACAGTGTACAAAACAAGAGAGGACGTAATGAAAAAAAAGAATAAGGACACTGACAAAAAAGAAAAACTATATACTTCACTTCATTATGTATACTTCACTCCATTAATAGTCAACAAAAAGAGGGAGTAGGAAACGTCCCGCATTATTATATTAAATCTTCACTCCATTGATTCATTCTGAGTGTCAAATCGACCTCCACTGACACCAGCCAAGTCATGTTTAAAATGGGGTACAACTTAATTAGCAGCACTAGATCGCAGATAATAATTTTGCGGTGGGGTGAGTTCAGGGATGGGATCAGTCCATAGGTATTTTGGATGCGTGCCATTTGGACGGTTGAAATGCAGAATTGGGGGAAAACTATTAGAGACCCAAGCTTCAAAACCGAGTTCACGTAATTTCGCCTTTTTTTGCAAGGAGATTCTTCCGTATTTTCCGTACTTCGGGGGAGCGTCATCACTAATGTAGACGTGGGACAATGACGAGAGTTTTGCGTTTTAGCTTCCTAGCGTTCTTCAGTAAATTCACTTTCGTCTCCTTATCTTGTACCCGAACTTTGATGAACCTTTTCTGAATGTTTCGTTCAATGATTTTGAAATTAGGCACCGCGGCAAATCCAACGCCTGAAGATACAACACTCGCAAAGATATCTTTTGCAGCAGATATCGTTTCACATGGGACATTCCACAATATGAGATTTTTATTAAGTTTTTCGAATTCAAGCTTAGCTAATCTGTTGCCAGTGACATTAATTTCAGTCCCCTGATTCAAAACCTCATCAGTGAGAACTTTTATTTGGTTCTTTAGAGCATCATTTTCTTTTTCAAAAGAACCCAGGCGGGTATCATTATTTGACAATGATTGCTGAAAATCACTTTGAATATTCTCTAACTTAGCCACTCGATAAAAGCCCAATAAAAGTTTTGATGCTATCAGCTAAAGTTGCCAATGCCAACGATATATTTGAGATTGAGGCTGAACTAGTACCTGATACGTCAAATAAATTTTTTGAATTCCCACCTTCATCCTCATCATGCCTTGATCGTTTTTTCCGTCCCATTGTTAATAATTAATAAATTCCGTAAAATTCAATTCACGATAACAGTTCAAAGTTTAATAATAATAACCGATGTAGTAATAAATCGGGTCTAGTAATATACCATTAGTATCCTTACTTAAGTAGGTAAACCAATAATTGTCTCTTAGTAATATACAATTAGTATTCTTACTTGAACAGGTAAATTACTATCCAAATAAACATTATCAATGAAATTCAATATCCAATTCAGTTGGAATTTATAACCGTGAATAATGTACGCGCACCAAGAAACGAGGTGTTACTCGGTCAAAGTCATGATCGCTACTCAAAATCGAAATCAGACATAAAAAAGTATAGACATCGAAATCACAAGGCAAAATATATTTTGAACTAAGTTCTTGGGATCAGACAATTTAAACAATTAGAAAAAAAAAAATCAAAGAAACATTTAAAAAAAAATCATTTTGAATGTTTCCTGCTCAGACAAAGAAGCTTATAAATGTCGTCCTGAAGCAGGTTGGAGAGAGAAAATTTAAGACTCTTCTTTTGCGTCCCAATTCTGTTAATCTTTCGGCCAAAATCTGAATAATTCAGAGTCAAGTAACTCACCGAACTGTGGTATTACGATTCCTAGCTGATCTATAAAAAGCTTTGGTCCTATTTTGGGGAAACACAATATTGTTTCAAGTTTTTTTTTCTGTGCATAAGGCCTCCCTTGACAAACAGCTTACGGATATAAGCTTCAAGCTTTAAAAAATAAAATTCCGGTCCTTATTCAGACCAACAAGTACTTAGGAGACGAAATGTTTCGTTAGTCATATTCCTTTCCTTAAACATAATGTTTGAATTCTACTGCCCTCCCCAGACTCCCCCTAAGAGTTTAAAATTGATCCCCTAGCAGATTGCGAGTTATTCCAGATACTCTGTTTCGATGATCTGGGTCAATATACTGTCTTTCGATTTACCTCTCTTCTTCACCGTGAACAGATTCGAAGTTTCACTGGGACGAATACTACCGAAAGTATTAAGCGTATTGGAGACACTCATTTTCATCCTACGTCTTCTTCCTCGAAATGGGAAATGTGAAGCCCCCCCCCTCCATGTACTCTCCGAAAGTTTTCAAGTTGATATCCACCTGCTGTTCTCCACATGTTGTGCATTTGCCATTCTGATAGCTTGGACACATACTTTTCCTACCGGGAGTAAAACACGATATATTTGAAATACCAAAATAAAGTTCCTTCTTTAATTCGGACTCCTATAATCAAGCTAAATCTAGTTTCAAAAATGAAAAAGTCCTTAATCAGCAAAGAAAAGAAACTGCAGTCCTTGGATTTCGCCAAGACAGTGAGCAATAAGAAAAGTGCTACGCACAATATTTTTAAGGACGTTTAAACGATAAGATCCGTGTGAACGCCTAAATCATCAAAAATATTTAAGACGTATTATTGGACGAGGGTTCGCGTCCTTGGGCCACGTGAGCCAATGGCAGGCAGTCCCTATAGCGCAGGACGAAAGAACTGCGTTTGGGAGTGGGGTAAATGTGTTTTTAATTTGAATGTTAAGTTAGATCTAAAAGAGTTCGTACCGCAAATAATCTCGGTCACCATTTTATTGTCTTTGAAGTGACCCATTGCTGTACAACTGAGCATGTAAGACTAATAAATCTAGTGTCCTTTTTCGTGTGTTCATTTCTCTTGTATGTCTGAGTCTAGTCAGATAATAGGTAACTAGTTCGCCTGTCTCCAAGGTAAAAGCTCCCAAAGGAATCTGATCTCCAGATTGCTCAAGGAAGAAGAAGCCACATTTGTATGTCTACATATTCAATTTTCTCTCATTAATTGAGACCCGCGCCATAAGTGGCGCAATAGGAGAAATCTCTATCGACACGAGCAAATCTCTCCTATTACCACAAATAATCCTTCAATGGTACAACTGGCGCGGTCGAAACTTGGAGGAAAACTGCGAACTAGTTAGGCTATTTAAACTTTGTAATTCAAATTTAATTTTTGGAAAGATACAGACATATAAGAAGATTTATTAGACATAGACCCGATAGGATACGATAGTAAACCCATTATATCTCATTCTATATAATAGCCAACCCAAAAATAGTTTATTTAAAATTTATTAAAATTTTATAAAAACCAAAAAAAAAAAAACGAAAATATGGAGGATCTAAATGAATTACTATTATTGCAGAAGTTAGTCGCAAAAAATATATAAATTGCGAAATCTATCCCGTAATAAAATGGTCAAACAGATATTGACGAATTTAATATACAATTGACACAGTTTTTACAATTAACAAAAACAGACGTTGTAGCGTTAAGAGAAATGCTCCTACTACGATTAAGAGGCCAGGCCTTAACCTTTCTAAAACAGGTCGAGCATACCATAGGAAATATCGCCAACTTGCCAATAAATACGTTTGATGAATTGTTAAAAGCATTCAAAGAGAGTTTTATAGAAACCATTTCAATAAATAAATTAAAACATGGAGTAGTGAACTTTGATTTTTCACAAAATATAAGGGAATATCTGGATAATATACGCATTGCTGTAGAAGCAAAATACGGAAGTGGTTCTGGGCAACTGTATGAAAAAGTCATACTAAATACCTTTTTGCAAGGGCTACCCCCAAAACTATATAGAGTAGTAATATCCAAGAATATTCAGACGTTGGACATTGCAGTCCAAGAGGTAGAACGACTAATTGAAGTTAATAAAATGTTTGCTCATCATAGTAATGCAAAAATAAACAACCTCGGCGACTCAACCGCGACCATAATCTTCAAGATCGATCAGACATCCCCCAATTTATTTTCAAGGTATAACTCCCCAGTAGCACAAAGAAACAAAACGCCAGAACCCGCTAGGCAGAAAACAATACGTTTTCAGCCCATTAACCCTACAATAATAAGGTGCTATAACTGCAATCGTGTTGGCCTCATAGCAAGAGAGTGCCACTACGTCACCAATCCCATACCAAGAAATGCTGTCGGTAATACGCAAAATTACGGCAACCATTTGTTCGGAAGAACAAATTTTAGTACCCGTCGTGTAATAGGCTATAGCAAGGGGGGAATGCGCCAATCAATACCTTAAAATGCGTACCAACCAAATTTGGATAACCCTTTCCCCAACAGGCAAATTAATTACCGGTTTGAAAACCCAAATCCTCGCCAAGGCCAATATAATGCGAGAATGCAATATAAAAATCATTAAAATTTGCCGATGAGAAATGAAAATTTTACAAGCCAACGGCACTGGCAATCAGCACCAGCAAATGGCACTGACACGAGACGTCCACGCTACCATAATAATACATGGCGAAGACTGGCAGACGTAAATCATTTCAATATGCCTACGGAGCCTAATACGTCTGAATATCTATTACAGGCACCGACAAATGAAATAAATTCTCAGGGAAACGCTTCAGGCCCCTCAGAAACATAAGTTGGACCCCGAGGGTGCCAGTGATATTTAATAGGTCCAAAACAATACTAGTGACTTCTTGTAGTGATATTATTAACAAGTTACCTATATTTAATGATTTTTTTGTAGAAAACGTTTACTTTACGGCCTTAATTGACAGTGGAGCTACTGTAAATATCATAAACTCTTGCGTATTTAATACGTTGCCTCTGCACATTAGGCGACAAAAGAACCCAAATAATCCCAACTTAACAAGTGTTACAGGCCATAAATTAAACGAAAAAGGGTCAATTTGCCTAAAAGTAAAAAGAGACAACAGAACCTTCATGACAAATTTCATTATATGTGATAATCTCCCATATGAAGCTATTATAGGGGCAAATTTTCTAAGGTCTAATGAAATACTATTAGACATAGCCAACGAGAAGTTTCTAAACCCAGCTAAGGTAGGGGAAAAAATTTCTACCTTAAGAAATCGTAACAGAGGTTACGAAGATAACATAACAGTAAACAAAAATTCTAGTGGTATAATGTCGAAGAATTTCGAACCCCATGTCTCGCAAAGACAGGGCATAATTGGAAATTTTTTCAATTATCCTGAAAGATATCTCAGAAATGAAGTAAATTTAAATAATAACAGTATTGAATCTGCGAAAATAAAAATAGGAGATATGCGACAGTACAGATCAAATGAAATTAAGAAAATAGTGGAATTGTGGAAAAACATAGTAAAACCGAACGTGACGCCACAAGATGCCGCAAGGGCTCATCATAGCGACATAATGAATATAATAAACACTAAAAATTAATATACATAGTCCTTAGGTGCTATAAGGAAAACAAAAGTCCCTCCCTAAACGATGCAAAAAATCCAAATATCATAAATGATCGAGCCAATAGTTAGCAAATCAGAAATATTGTTTGCGACACCGTCTGAAATACCCGAAAATCTGTTCTGCGAGGAACAGATTATATCTTATGACAAAGGGGAAGGTTTTATTAGGGTAACCAATAACCATGAAAATGATACAATTACAATTAAAAAGGGGACTTGTTTAGTCCAAATCGAGTTTATAACGGAAAACGATTTAAATACATGGGAAAATTCAAAAAGAAACCTAGTTAGCGGTATTAAAACTTCAAATAACGAATACCCTTTGATTAAATCGCAATTTTTAAACAAATTTAAAATGGATCATATTACGTATTTGTACATTAATAAAAATTTATGCTAATTATTATGTAATTTTAAGTATTTTTTTTCTGAATCTTAAAATTATATCGGTGCTATCCAATTTTACCATAATTCAATTTTCTCGACTGGTAATCCAGTAGCAAAACAGCCATATCGCGTGCCATATAAGCACAAAGAGTGGTTAAAAAATAAAATCCATGAATTAGAAAGGAACGAGATTATACGCCCAAGTATAAGTCCGTATAGTGCACCAATACTCTTAGTACCAAACAAGAATGGAGATCTTAGGCTCGTTGTAGATTATAGGGCTCTCAAAAACCAAGTAGTTAGCGATAAATGTCCTTTACCATGACTAGATAAAATTATTGACTAAATTTGAAGCAAAAACTAAATTTTTAACTCTTTGTACCTTACCCAAGGCTACCACCAATTGAAAATAGCCGAAAAGGATGTCCAAAAAACTTCATTTTCAGCATCCGAATATGGATCTTATGAATACTTGAGGGCACCAGTTGGGCTTAAAACAAGTTCAAGCGCATTATGTAGACCCCTATTGCACCTGTTAAGAGGATTAAAGAATATAATTCATTTTGTTGACGATATTATATGCGTGGGGGAAAACACTGAGCAACACTTTGCAACTTTAGCTAAGGTTTTCGAGAAGTTCAGGCAAGGCAATTTAAAATGCCGGCCTGAGAAAGTAAATTTATTTCAATCCAAAATTAAATTTTTAGGAGTAATAGTAACCCAGGGAGAGATATCCCCAGACCCTGATAAAATTAAATGTGTTGAAAACCTCACGCCCCCCAGAACGATGAAAGAATTGAGGGGAATTTTAGGACTTACTGGCTACTTTAGAAAATTTGTACGCAATTATTCCCAAATTGCGAAACCCCTCACGGAATTAACGAAAGGAAACTCCCATAGTGTTACCTGGTCCCAGGAAGCTCAAACGTCCCTAGACCAACTCAAAAAGGCGCTCACTTCTTAACCAATTTTATCACTCCCTGATTTCGAAAATGGACAATTCATCATTACCACGGATACTAGCTCGAAGGGCATAGGCGCTCTCCTTTCGCAAACAATCCCAGGAGAAAACCCTACCCCTCTACAGGGTACACCAAAACAAATAGAAAAAGTTATATGCTATTCAAGCAAAACTTTATCAAAAGGCGAAAGTAGTTATTCCGCCACAAACTTAGAATTACTATCTATTATCTACCACTTTGACAAATTTAGGCATTATTTAATTGGTAGAAAATTTATATTACGATCAGACCATAAAAGCTTGCAGTACCTGCACACATTTAAAAACCCCACGGGCATTCTAGCTAGATGGATTATGAAAATCCAAGACCTAGATTATGAATTTGAACATTTAAAGGGAAAACAAAACTCAGCTTGCGACTTTTTGAGTAGATATCCAGAAAATAACCCGTCGGAAACTGAAAAAAATGAAATTAATGCTATCAATGCTAAAAGCAAACATAGATGTAATAAAAACAAAGCCAAAGACGCAGTAAAAGAAAATAAGATTAACTATTGTCCCTTGTCTTTTGAAAATATAAAAAGAAAGCAAAAAAAGGACGAAATGTGTGTAGCACTAATTGATTATTTTGTGAATGATGAGGCGTTACCGGATAAATTCAAAACTATTAGAAAAGAGATAGATAATTTTTACTAAGACCGCGATGAAGAAATACTGTGTAGAATTGTGACTGCTGAGACAAATGGAAACCAAACCTCGATAATACCTGTGTTACCACAAAGCTTGATAGGGCCTGCATTTGAATGTTTTCATTCGGACACATGTGTACATGTATTATCTATGAACAAATTCCATAATATAAAAAAATACTAATACGTACACTCGTCACTTATAATACTTAAAAAAGTCATAAGTTCTCGCAAATTGTGTAATTTGAGACAAATCCCCCCCGCGTCGCCAAATCCCCCACTGGGACGGGTCCCAGCAGCAAATTACCCCTACGATATTATCTCATTCGACCTGTACGGGACAAATGGAGGCTTACCTGTTTCCAGCAGAGGCCATACATGTATTCTTTCGGTTGTAGATCATTTTTCCGGAGTTACTTGTTTAAAAACATTGAAAAATCAAGGTGCTTGATCCACAAGTGAGGAATTAGAAAAGATTTTTTAAAAATTTGGCGTTCCTAATAAAATTTTTAGTAACACCGGGAGCAATTTTTTCGCACAAATAGCAAAATATTTAATGATTTTTATTAATATAGAGAAAATAGTGACAGCGCCGTACAATCCAAAAGCCAATGGCAAAATAGAAAACAGGCATAAAATATTTTCGAACGTTCTAATTATTTATACTAAAGACAATAGGAGCGACTGGGATAAATTCTTACCTTATTTAACCAACGTAATCAACACTGCTTATTCCTAAACAACCAAAGAAAATCAATTTTATTTAATTTTTGGTCGATATTTTAGAATCCCTTATTATTAAGTTATTTAATCTCGGAATTATTATAACGACTCAGAAGATTATAAACAAGAAATCATAAATAGGATTAGGAAAACTTATAAGATAGTTAGGCAAGAGTTGGAAAAATGTAAAATAAACCAAGAGCTAAGAAACCAACCCAAAGTTAAGGTGAATATAGATTTCAAAGTAGGAGACTTCGTTTACATAAAGAACGAGGCAAAAATGGAAGGAAAAAAACTTTCCAACAAATACACAGGGCCGTACAGAATAGTCAAAAAGTACGATAACGAATATACCTTTAAAATGGAGAACCCCGATTGTGGATAAAACTTACAAGGCTCATGTTAGCCGAATAAAAACAGCCAAATTTCCAGAGAGATGGGTATCCCATCCCTCTTCGACTGATTTGTCAGATTCGGAAAATGAGCCCCCTAGGTCAATATTTGCAGAGGTAAAACCCTTCAATTTTAAACAAGATTATTTTGAAAACGAAAGTGATGAACAAAACTTTGAAGAATTTTTGGCTATGGAAAATCTAGTTGTTCCAGAGAAAAAATCCCTAATACCAATAAGAATAAGAACGCCAAAAAGTCCAAAAAGTTATTCATTGGCGAGCGCGGAAGATCTAGACTATACAATATCTCCAAAAACCCAATGCTTTTCCGAGAGAATCTCGACCCCATGTCCCTCCACATGATTTCCAGACGATATGGTTTCCCCTGCAACACCAATAGAAAGGCCCCTGTCCTTACATAAGGAATTTAACAGAGCTGTGGAAACCCCCTGTATCACTGTAAAGAAAACTCCTCCCAAAGATTTAACTAAAACAAACCTGCGAGAAGCTATGGATTTAATAAATTTTCCCATAAAAACGAGTAAAAGTACATTGCCCAGGACTAAAAACCCAAAGGATGACCAGCAACGTCTATATCATTATATAACTGTGTCAAAGGTCAAACCTAAACACGACTGGACGTGGACTTCACGGAGGGACTCCCTATTGCAAAGAATGCCCCATCCCCCTGAAAACATGGCCTTCAAACAATGGAGGAACCCCGCGAAAACTATTGATTCCCCCCAAAGCTCTCATGAATCTTTCAAATCCCCCGAGTTGAAAACTCAAGGCGAGAACTTAGGGAATAAACCTCCTACTTCCAGGGGAACAGAAATTTACGAAGGAATGGCAGGTGATACCACAAAGAGTGCCACCTCTAAAAGTTCCAATCCAGACTCATCGGCAACCAGTTCTGAAGAGTCTGAAGTCGAATCAGACCAAATAGAAGCTAAAGAAATAGGGAAATCTAGGCCAACCTCAGCAGCCGCACACGTGAAAAAAACTAAATTAAAAGGGCAATATTTTTTTAAAAAGCAATACAAAAAGTTTGACATTATTTCGCTAGACAACCCGAAAAATAAAAAACTGCAAGAAACAGAGGGGGTAGGCACGACACAGTCAGTTAGAACCGTTAAAAAACCTGAAATATGGAAATATACATAATTAATTAAAATACAAATTAAAAATTTATTAATTTAACAACATAATAAATTCAAAAGTGCGCAATTAAAGTTAACCAAGTCAATATTAATGAAAAAAAAAAAAAAAATAACACGAGTAATGTCAAAACGTTGACGATCACAGAAAATAACCAAAGGTAGTAAGATAGTGGTCTACTGAAAACGACAACTCGCGTTGGACCACTTCTTGTGGGAAGCCCGGGGAGGAACTCAAGGCCCATGATTGTTTTTTATTTTTTTTGTGTGTAAATGAACGTAGGAAGGAATATTTTTCAGTCCTTCAAGTACAAGAAATTAGTATTTTTATGCCAATCAGGGCCAATCAAAACAATACTTAAAGGTTGAATAGAAACTTCAGTGATCTAGTTAATTTTTCGTTTTTTGAATCTGAATGCTTTTAAAGAGAAACAGAGAGTTTACTTTATTATAGCTCCGAGAAAAAAAAAAGCTTTTTAATTTAATTATATTATATAAATGACGTATGTTGTCCTACAGCTCTGTGTTAAACATTAGTTTCAAAGAGAAACAAAGGCATTTATGTCTTTAGCTCCTTGGCGAAAAAATTAATTTCATTAGTTTATACCTATGACATATACAATAACAGAGAGATCACTGTTCTATAGTTCTGTGACAAAAATGTTCTTTAATTTCATTGGTTTATCTATGACATATCTTGTGCTCTAATTTTTGTGACATATTTCCGCAAGTCAGTCACGTTATATCTTACCTAGGCTAATTCAGATCTCGTCCCTCTGATTCTATATTAAAAATTGACTCAGGTCCGAAAAAAATTGAGTTAATAAAAAAAAAAACAAAAATTTTTTACTTAACGTTTAATTTATAACAATAAGAATACTGCACGGTGATGACGGCGATATCTTTAATAATGGTCTTATACATGGTTTAAGTCGAGGCAAAATCTCCTCTCTACAACGGGCATAAGATTTTTCTAAGATGTAGAATCACTGCTGAAATTGCCTTCCACGTGAAGATTTAAAAAAAAATTTTTTAATCAAAAATAAATCAAATATGCCTAACTTGACTTAAAAATTCGATAATCTGACACTATTCATAGCTAGAGCTTGATCTGAATCGTGTTTTGCTCTATTTTTAGGTTTTTAGTGTTTAATCTTCCTTTTTACTTGCCGTTTTGTTCATTTTTCTTGCTTAAAGTATCAGTCAATTTCTTATTTAACTAGTCTAATAATCAATTCGTACTCAATTTTTACTTTAATTATTTATTAAAATATAATTTCTCAATTAGTTATTAATTAAAATTTAATTATCTCAATAAACTATTTAGAACCTGATAATTTATTTAAGTTAGACTAGGGCTTATGTTTAACTTGAAAAGACTGTGCTTAATTTAGTGAAAAACGTTTATTTTTGTCAATTTTTTTTCCCCGTTTTCCCCTTTTTTTTTAGTTCATGCGAAATTTATCTGAGCAACATGTATATTAAATTATCCAATTCTGATATAGTGAATACTAAAGAAATTTCCTCTTGAAACCTATATTTCTTCAACCCCATTATACCCGTACAAATTTCAGCCAGTTTTCAGTATATATTGATAGAGCGAATTTGTTTTTATTAGCTGAAGTAAACACGACTAGTTCGGAGTGTCGGGTATTTTTAAAAGAAATTTAGTTTTTAAACTATGAAATTCATTAGGCTATACCCTTATATCTGTCAGCTTTATAAAATAAAAAAAAAAAAAAAACTACCAGTACAGAAGCGTCTAATTATATGAAATATTTTATCTTAGTGCAGATTATAATTATTTTAGGCCTACACAGTGCTCATTCATGTGTTTCTTACTCGAGTAATTTATATACTAATAGCCAACTATTGGTAACTATAACCAAACAACCTATCTGTACGTTTATATGTATAATTTCACGGCGGATGTGAAATTATATCCCAATAATAATACGTAAAATTTTAACACCATTTGATCAGTTAAGATACATGGATTGAAACCCTCTGTATGTCCAATGGTGACTAAGTAAAACCCACAAGGAATTCCCTATTAATGTGAAGGTGTTTCTCGCTTAACGGATTCTAATAAGACTTTAATATAATATTTATTTATTTAGTGCTGAAGGATTTGCTCAAACAATAGCCTTCTAAAATGATATTGATGTCAGTTCTTCATTATGCTTATATTCTTTGCCAAGCATTAACTGGAATCTACGGAGGCAAGCATGAAAATCCTGAATCTAATGGCCTTATTGGAAAAGCGAATATGAGGCACCAATGTTGACTTGTAATTACGGAAAAATCCTGAGAATAAGGACCTCTGCATTTCAGCGGTTAAACCCGGAACCCCATGAGAACGTCTAAGCCAAGAAATAGGCACGACATCAGACAACGAGTGGGTATAGAGGTCTCCACTAGTCCTTGTTATGTCTTGTTCCCTCATTGTAGTATCGTTTGCGTAAAACCGTGCGGTTATGACGCTGCACATGCGTTTCTTATACAGCACGGACTTACGTGAACAATGCAGGCATGAAAAATATTGTAAAAGTAGACCTCAAACTTAACAATGTAGGGTAAATTATGTTTATTTAATATCGATCTTTTCGTTATCAAAACAAATTGAAGAAATTTCTGTTTTAGATTTCCATTGTGAGTGCTAATATTAGTGTATTTATTTAATTCTGTCTCATAGCTAAGAACTTATAACCCAATTAATGCGTGAATTATTGTATACATATTTACTTCAAATAACATGTGATTCTGCCGCGTTGTTTTTATTGCAGGAAAGTAAATGGACACTTTGGTCATTGAGTATTACAATAAGCTACCCAGTACAGATACGACCCAGTAGCATCTATTTTCATCATATCTCAACCAGGGAAGAGTACTCACCATAACTTCAGGCAATTTCCATCCCAGCTTCGTCTAAGAAAACAACAGTTACCTTCGACCGTCGTTTCTTCGACCATGAACCATATTATGTATCAGGTAACACTATATTTGAGCCTCAGTATCAAGTGCTTTAACGAGCTATATAATCAGATAAACGCTGAGAAACCCATCGGTCAGTACAAGATATAAATACGTAGATATCGCTGTTGATACTCACTATTGACCCCATAATAATTTAACAGTATAGTGATGATATTTGAAGCTAAACGATATTATACGATATTTAAAGTTAAATGACACTTAAAGACATTTCAAGATATTTGAAGACGAAATTAAAGACAATTTGAAGTTTAATTCTGAGAAATCCATCGATCAGCAAAGTATATTTAACAATATTTAAAGTTAAATGACACTTAAAGACATTTGAAGATATTTGAAGCAGAAATTAAAGACAATTTGAACTTTAACTCTGAGAACACCATAGAGCAGTACAAGATAAACGATATTTAACGATATTTGAAGTTAAATGATAGTTGAAGATATTTGAAGCTGAAGTTAAAGACAATATATTAAGAGAGTCACTATAGTATGACGACAACCCATTTCAAAAGGCACAAATGAACAATTTTACGCGAAAATACATTCTCTAAGTGACTCAAAAATCTTAAAAACTATATGCTGAGAAGAAAAACACCAACCCCTGTAGTGGGAAGAATCATTTCCCAGTTGACTATTAGAACGGTATTTAACGGTCATTTCCCAGTTGACTATTAGGGAAAACTTACCGTGTAAAGACAACTAGACTCAAACTGTTCCATGAAGAAACCATAACGTAAGTGCTTCGAAATTTTTGCCACGACAAAAGGAGTGAAGGACAGTAACTTACAACAGAAGGGTGTAGTACACTAAGGACACGAAAGGTGATGAATAGATGTGAAGCTACAAGTGTTACTTCCTAACAGCTTTGACAATGCAAAAATCTAAATAGTGAAAGTGTTTTAATGTCATCTGTGAATATGTTGAATCAAATATTGTATGTTATAAATCATTTTTGTGTGTACCACAATTATAATTAGGTGTAATATTATTTTTTTATTAATTTGACGTTGTTTATATTTTTTTTATTAATTAAAATTTAAAGCAAAATCAAAAAAAAAAAGAGAAACACATTAAAATTATACTGTTACAAAAAATTTTTTAAAAGTAAAAGTATAATTTGTTAGATATAGAAAAAGAAAAAAAAAAAAAAAATATTTATTATAGTATAAGAAATAGGACCAAAAATAAAAAAATTACTGGAGATTAAATTTATATATGTATGTGTAATAAAACAAGAAAAATATTTGAAAAATTTTAAAAATCATGATGGACAGTAACTATTGACGGGACGTCATTATTTCATGGGAAGGGTGATATGTACCGGGAGTAAAACACGATGTATTTGAAATACCAAAATAAAGTTCCTTCTTTAATTCGGACTCCTATAATTAAGCTAAATCTAGTTTCAAAAATGAAAAAGTCCTGAATCAGCAAAGACAAGAAACTGCAGTCTTTGGATTTCACTAAGACAGTGATCAATAAGAAAAGTGCTACGCACAATATTTTTAATGAAGTTTAAACGATAATAACCGTGTGAACGACTAAATCATCAAAAATATTTAAGACGTATTATTGGACGAGGGTTCGCGTCCTTGGGCCACGTAAGCCAATGGCAGGCAGTCCCTATAGCGCAGGACGAAAGAACTGCGTTTGGGAGTGGGGAAAATGTGTTTTTTAATTTTAATGTTAAGTTAGATCTAAAAGAGTTCGTACCGCAAATGATCACGGTCACCATTTATTGTCTTTGAAGTGACCCATTGCTGTACAACTAAGCATGTAAGTTTAATAAATCTATTGTCTTTTTATATGTGTTCGTTTCTCTTATATGTCTGAGTCTAGTCCGATAATAGGTAACTAGTTCGCCAGTCTCCATGGTGAATGCTCCCAAAGGAATCTGATCTCCAGATAGCTCAAGAAAGAAGGGGCCACAATTGTATGTCTACATATTCAATTTTCTCTCATTAATTGAGACCAGCGCTATAAGTGGCGCTATAGGAGAAATCTCTATCGCCACGAGCAAATCTTCTCATTACTACAAATATTCTTCAATGGTACACGAAAGTTTTCAAGTTGATATCCACCTGCTGTTCTCCACATGTTGTGCATTTGCCATTCTGATAGCTTGGACACATACTTTTCCTTCGATTTACCTGTGTATCCCCCTCCCTCAGTCAAAACTTGGAGTCCTCTTGATCTGCCATTCCCCCGCTGATACTTGGCATCGATACCCCAAGCTTTTCCTGAGAATCCTGAGATGATACAAATTCGCTATTTTAATAGTCTGGGTACATTTGGTTTCTGTCCGTCAACATTGCTACCTTGACCGGAATGTTTTAGTCCAGCTTGGGCTAATAGTGCCTAAATTTTGACCCTTCCCACCAAGCCAAGATTCGAGGTTTTCTTGCTCGTCCTGATAATACTTTCTGAAAGTTTCAACTTGATCTCCAAAGCAGTAGGAAAATGCAGATCCGCTTTTTTGGTCACCTGGTAATATACCGTGAATAGATTAGGGTTCCCAAACATAATCATGTGCAAAAGGGTCTAGGTGAGCTGGAGAGAAAAATTTTCGCCTTCTGCCCCCCCCCACTTTTCGCCTCCCCTAATATCCAAAATTGAGATTTACTTGGTCTCCCTAATACTTTCTAGAAATTTCAAATCAATACACAAGCCAAACCCGAGATTGTCCTAATATGCTATTTTGATAATATGGATACAAATAGTGTCTGATTCAATCCAACCCTCCCCAAATCAAGATTCAATGTGTAATTGTTTATACATACGCCTGTCCATACTAATTGTCCACAACACGTCCTGCCAATTTCAAAGCTATTTCATCCAGAAAAGATTCTAGTCCTAGAGGCCTTTGAAGAGCTAAAACTTTTAAGTTGGTTTTAGGCACAATCTGTTCATCCTTTCTCTTCCCTCTCCCAAAAATTCAAATGCCAGGTCCTCGAAATCCCAATTCCCTAAGAAATAATTACCTGAAAGTTTCAGCATGATCTTGCAAACCGTTCCAAAGATATTACAGATGCGTTCTTTTCATAACCTGAAAACACAGTGTCTTCTGGTTTATATCGCTATTTAACTGTGATTCAATCTTAAGTCCCATAGCCGTTTATAGTGTAAAATCGTTAATCTTGACCCTTATTATTGAACCGCTATTTTCAGTCCCTTTTCTAAAACTAAATTTGAAGTACCCCTACCCTCCCTCTCCCTTCTCCTGCATTAGCTGAAATATTCAAATCTATCCCCTGGGCCATTCAATATATGTTGCAGATCTGGTATTTCGATAACCTGGGTCTATGAAGTGTCTCTTATTTTATCTGCATTGAGGTTAGGCTATCTTAGTCCAAGGACTTAAGGACATAAATTTTGAGCCAATCGATTTTTCCCCCTCTTGAACCTCATTTTTGGAAGGGAGGCTGTGTCTGAAGCTTTTTTGATTGTACATTAGGTTCCTCTTGGCCCAAGCACTAAGAACCATTACCTTCAATCTGATCAGAGACAAAAAGTTTTTTGTCCCATTTCTGCGGCTCCCTAACCCCTTCTCCTAACAAAATATTTAGCCTTCTTGGCCCTAAAGATGATTCCTGACAGTTTTGAGACAATCTCAGACTCAACATCACATACGCCCCCATTTTGCATTATAAAACATATCGTAGACAATTGGCAATTTGCATTATTCATGGCCCTTGTCCTAGGGGCAAAGGGGAGGGTCATGTTACCCCAAGGGCATATTTATTGTACGTGTCATTTATTTTTAAAATAAGGACTATTTTTACCTGGAGGGGAGGTGCGTGGGGCTAGGCACTAGAAAAGGGCACGGGAAGGGAGTTGGTTGCCTTTTAATTACTTTTGAGTCTTGAAAAGGTCACCAGAACTCACAATCTCTAATTAGGTGATTACCCTCAAAAGTTTCAACAGCCGTATGTGCGAAGTGGACGGTAAAAGAAAAGATAACCCAATGAAGGCAAATGTGTTATTTATTGAGGCAGTATTAGGGCCCTGCCTCTAGTTGGATCTAAACATGACGATGAGGCCAAGCAACAGCTGAACACTCGGATTAAAAAAAAAAAAAACATTACGGAATATTTATTTTTAAAAACATAAAAAAATTAATTTAAATTCAAAGATATTAAATTTGCATTTCTCTTCCCAACAAATGCTCGTCTTTTTGTTCGTCTTTTTTCCGTCATTAAATAAAAAAAACAAGTTTTTTAAACTGAAAGTAAGGAGCGACATTAAAACTTAAAACGAACAGAAATTATTCCGTATATGAAAGGGGCTGTCCCCTCCTCAACGCCTCACTCTTTACGCTAAAGTTTTTTATTGTTTTAAGAAATAAAGATGTGAGACAGAGTCAAACTTTAGCGTAAAGAGCGAGGAGTTGAGGAGGGGACAGCCCCTTTCATATACGGAATAATTTCTGTTCGTTTTAAGTTTTAATGTCGCTCCTTACTTTCAGTTTAAAAAACTTGTTTTTTTATTTAATTTCTGATTGTTTTTTAATTAATGAAGCTTTTATTTTGCCTCACCGTCATTGAATAAGTAAACAAAAATTGCATAAAAATTTTACTTTTATTTTTCAAAATGGCTGTCTCTAAATTTGGTTCTGACGTAATTTACAAATTAACTTAAGTAACGAATTTATGTAGTCGTATATTTTTCTTCTGGAAAAAAATAAAAAGTTGCAGATTTTTGCAGATATGGGCTTGAAACCTATGTTATAAGGTTTTCTGATACGCTGAATCTGACAGTGATTTTCATTAAAATTTTTTCACTTTTAGGGGATGTTTCCCCCTCTTTAAAAAATCAGGTAAGTTTTCTCAGGCTCGTAGCCTTTGATGAGTAATACTAAACTTAACAAAATTTGTATATTTAGAATCCGCATTATAAGCCCATTCTTTTGATACATTTATTGACATCAAAGTTCCGTTTTTAAAAGTTTCGCTTACTATTGAGCCGTATTGCTTGTTTTTTTTTATTGTTTTTTTTTGTTACGTTTATGTTATTACGTATATGATGGGGTTCTCCCCTTAGTCAATACCACGCTCTTTACGTTAAAAGTTAAAAAAAAAATTTAATTCACACACCCCTGAATCACAAAGGCCGTTTAATTAGAATAGATAGCTCTTTTGAAAGCACTAAAAAAAAACTGTAGCGTAAAGAGCGAGGTATTGACTTGGGGGAGACACCCCTCATATACGTAATAATTTCTGTTCATTTTAAGTTCTAATGTTGCTTCTTACTTTCAGTTGAAAAAACTTGTTTTTTTTAAATTTAATTTCTGATCGTTTTTTAAATAATGCTTGGGAATCCGGCGCCCCCTTCATAGAAATATCCCTTACCCCAAAGAAACATCCTCCACGGATAGATTATTCCGAGTAACCCCCTCCTCAAGCCCCCCTCCCCCCCCACCAAAAAAAATTCTTCCTGAATATGTCTGTATACTTTCCAATAACCAGTACAATATGCAAGCAATGGGCAAAGTTCATAACTTGCAGCCCTTCCCCTGGGAACTGTCGGGGATTAAGTCATCGTAAAAGACATATTTATTAGATTTTTCACTATGCTAAACAAAATGGCTATCTCAAAATTTTAATTGGGTGACTTTGAGAAAAAAATGAGCGTGGGAGGGGGCCTACTTGCCGTCCATTTTTTTGGTCACTTAAAAAGGGCACTAGAACTTTTAATTTCCGTTCAAATGAGCCCTCTTACGATATTCTAGGACCACTGGGTCAATACGATTTCCCCCGGTGAAAAAAAAACAAAAAAAAATAAAAAAATAAACACGCACCCGTGATCTTTCTTCTTGCAAAAAATGCAAAATTCCACATTTTTGTAGATAGGAGCTTGAAAGCTCTACAGTAGGGTTCTCTGATACGCTGAATATGAGGGTGTGAATGTCATTAAGGTTCTATAACATTTAGGAGGTCTTTCCCCCTTTTTTCGAAAATCAGCCAAATTTTCTCAGGCTCGTAACTTTTGATGGATAAAATTAAAATTGATGAAACTTAGCCTATATATTTGAAATCAAAATTAAAATCTGATTCTTTTGATGTATCTATTGGTACCAAAATTCCGGTTTTTAGAGTTTCGGTTACCATTGCGCCGGGTCGCTCCTTACTTACAGTTCGTTACCACGAACTGTTTGATTAAATAAAAAAAATAAGTTTTTTTAACTGAGAGTAAGGAGCGACATTACAACTTAAAAAGAATAGAAATTAGTGCGTATATGAAGTGGGATGCCCCCTCATCAATGCCACGCTCTTCTCGCTACAGTTTCTTATTGTTTAACAATGATAATATTGTGGGAAAGTAAAACGTTAGCTTAAAGTGTGAGGCGTTGAGGAAAGGAAATCCTCTTTCATATAAAGACTAATTTCTGTTGGTTTTAAGTTTTAACGTCACTCCTTACTTTCAGTTAAAAAAACTTGTTTTTTTATTTAATTTTTGAATGTTTTTGAATAAATGCAAATTTTGATCTTGGCTCACTGTACATGAATAATTAAAACAAATTTTCATATTAATTTACTTTTATTTGGTTAAATGGCTTTCTCGAAACTTGTTTCATTTTATTTACGAACGTTTTTATTAGTAATAAATATACGTAACTTACGAATTAACTTACGTAACGAACTTCTATATTCATATATTTTTAATACATATATTAGGGGGTTCACCCCCTAGTCAATACCTTGCTCTTTAAGCGAAAGTTCAAATTTTGTTCCAATTATTTAAAAATGAAAGTACTTATGAAGTATTTTTAGTACTTATGAAAGTAATAAAAAATCTCTGGCTTAAAGAGTGAGGTATTGACTAGGGGGTGAACCCAATCATATATGTAATATTTTCTGTTCGTTTAAAGTTTTGATGTTGCTGCTGTTGTAGTTGAAAAACTTGTTTTTTATATTTAATTTCTGATCTTTTTTTTAAATAATGCTGGGAAGTCCGGCGTCCCCTTCAGAGCAATGTCCCTTCCCCCATGAAAACTTCCTTCATGGAAAGATCCTCCTACATAACCCCCGACCCCAGGCACGTACGCAGGAATTTTTTTCGGGGGGGGGCAATTTGTTTCGAGGGGGGGGGCCAAATCCTTCAAACCCATTATTCTGTGAGAAAAATCAGAAAATTATGGGAAAATGAAAAAAATCGTGAGATTTTTTGTTTTTTTTGGGGGGGGGAGGGCCGGGCCCGGAGGCCACCCCCTGCGTACGTCCCTGCCCGAACCTCCCCCCCCCCTACCAGGAAAAATCTCCCCTGAAAACGTCTGTACTGTATACTTCCCAATAACCAATACTATATGCTGACATTGGGTAAAGTTTATAACTTTCAGCCCTCCTCCCGGGAACTTCGGGGGATTAAGTCATCCTAAAAGACATACTTATAATATTTTCGAACATGTTGAACAAAATGGCTATCTCAAAATTTTGATCAGGTGACTTTGGGAAAACAATGAGCGTGGGAGGGGGCCTAGTTGCCCTCCATTTTTTTTGGTCACTTAAAAAGGGCACAAGAGCTTTTAATTTCCATACCTATGAGCCCTCCCATGATATTCTAGGACCACTGGGTCGATACGATCACCCCTGGGGAAAAAAAAAAAAAAAAACACGCACCCGTGATCTTTATTCTGGCAAAAAATGCAAAATTCCACATTTTTGTAGATAGGAGCTTGAAACCTCTACAGTCGGGTTCTCTAATATGCGGAATATGATGGTGTGATTTTCATTTAGGTTCTATATCTTTTAGGGGGTCTTTCCCCCTTTTTTCGAAAATCAGCCAAATTTTCTTAGGCGCGTAACTTTTGATTGGTCGGACTAAACTTGATGAAACTTATATATCCGATGACTTAAAATCTTAAAATCCGATTCTTTTGAATCGGATGAAATGAAACTTAAAATCCGATTCTTTTGATGTATCTATTTGTATCAAAATATCGTTTTCTAGAGTTTTGGTTACCATTTAGCCGGGTCCCAATAACCAATACTATATGTTAACATTGGGTAAAGTTCATAACTTTCAGCCCTCCTCCTGGGGGCTTCGAGGGGTTAAGTCATTCTAAAAGACATAGTTATAATATTTTCGACCATGCTGAACAAAATGGCTATCTCAAAATCTTGATCAGATTACTTTGGGAAAAAAATGAGCGTGGGAGAGGGCCTAGTTGCCCTCCATTTTTTTGTCCCTTAAAAAGGGCACTAGAACTTTTAATTTCCGTTCCAATGAGCCCTCCCACGATATTCTAGGACCACTGGGTCGATACGATCACCCCTGGGGGAAAAAAAACAAATAAACACGCATCCGGGATCTTTCTTCTGGCAAAAAATGGAAAATTCCATATTTTTGTAGATAGGAGCATGAAACCTCTACAGTTGGGTTCTCTGATACGCTGAATATGATGGTGTGATTTTCATTAGGTTTCTATAACTTTTAGGGGGTCTTTCCCCCTTTTTTCGAAAATCAGCCAAATTTTTTCAGGCGCTTAACTTTTGATGGATAAAGTCAAACTTGATGAAACTTATACATTTGAAATAAGCATAAAAATCTAATTGTTTTGATGTATATGTTGGTATCAAAATCCCGTTTTTTAGAGTTTCAGTTACCATTGAACCAGGTGGCTCCTTACTTACAGTTTGTTACCACGAACTGTTTGACTTACAGTACCAAGGACAAAAAAAGTACCAAGGAGAGCGGAAATGAAATCTGATTGGTTGAATTGGTTAAAAGAAAACTTGCACTCCCATACATATTTTAAAAAATTAGGAAAAGAGATTCCAAATTTTAACGAACTAGACCTCCATATGATGTTATTCAGCTTGAAATAGTGGTAGATACTTGCTAGAAAAGGGAGACTTAAGTGAAAAATCCACACAAAAATAAAACAAACTAGAAAACATGGCACCAAACAGCTTAAAAAGGTCAGCTTTCTTTTGAAAACCTAGTTTTCTTTGGGAATCAACAGATTATTAATCTTCAAATGTTTACGGACGAAAATCATTGTAAAATTTAACTGATTATTTTATTTATTCATTTTCACGGTTCAATGTGGTAATACTGAAAATGTGGTACTGCCTTTTAAACTTCGTAATCTTGGAACCATCAAAGGAGAAATATTGAAAAGCGCAGTTTTTAAGTACCAAGAGACCAAAGGGCAAATAACAACTCTCTATTTGGTACTTAAAGTTAAGGACCGTTCACACAATCTTACTAATCTCCATTAATATAATTACAAAACAAATTTGAATCCAATAAAGATTTGACAATAAAAATTTGAATACAAAAAAGATTTGAGTACAATAGCGCGTTAATTTGACCGTAAATAAAGCTTTTCACTGATCTTGTCTGTTTATTTTTGAAGCTTCTTTCTCACAAAAGAAAATAAAAATACTGGTCTCGAAATTCCCTTACCCTGTAATTATAACCAAAATCATACCATTGTGCAAAAAATGAACAAAATGAGTGGAAAGAACTAATTGGATACATTACCACAAAATAAATTACCACAAAAGCTAGCAGGGCTATTGCCCTCTAAACCTTCTAAGGGCAAGAGTGTCATTTGCGCTTTACTAAAAACTAAATGCATTTTAAACATTTTTCATTCTATAATGATGACAAAGAGAATATAAAAAGTCACTGACACTTCCAGGAATTAACATCATTTGATAATAAACAACCAGTATGTTTTAATTATTCTATCCAGTAGTTTCGATTAATATGTTGATTACTATCCCGATTAATATCTTGTTTGTAGATGTTTTGACAAATTGGTTGCCCCGGTCTTATATCTGTGCCTCGATACCTGTAGGATTTTTTTATTGTGTTGCTGTTGATTTTGGGACAAATGAAAAACACATTGCTCAGCATAGGAATGGTTTTCATTGAAGCGCAAATGGCCCTCTGATCCTTACAAAGATTAGGAGAAGGGTAGTCTTACTTTTATTTGTGGTAAAGTTTGTTATTCTTAAGTTTGACTTGATTAAAAAATTTAATTCATGTTCGTTTTAGGGGCGATGTGGCTCAATGGTAGCAAAAACTCTGAGAAACAGTCTTGATAACATGAGATGCACAAAAAAAAAAAAAAAAAAAAAAAAAAAAAAAAAAAATCGAATTTCGATGCTTATTCAAAATATATAAAATTAAACAAATTTAATATTGCCCCTCAAAAGTTAAAATCTTGAGAAAATTTATCCAACTTTCGAAGAAGGAGGAAAACACCCCCAAAACATCAAGTGATTTTGATGAAAATAACAGCATCAGATTAAGCATATAAAATAACCACACTGTAGAGGTTTCAAGCTCCTATTTAAAAGAAGTGGAATTTTGCATTTTTTTTTTGCCAGAAGAAAGATCACAAATACGTTTTTTTCAGGGGTTATCGAATCGAATGACTGATCCTAGATGATCGGAAGAGGGCCCGTTTGATCGGAAATCAAAAGTTCTAATGACCTTTTAAGTTACCAAAAATATTGGAGGGTAGCTAGCCCTCCCTCCCACATCCCTTCTCCCCAAATTCGCCTAATCGAAATTTTAAGATAGCCATTTTGTTCAACATAGTCGGAAAGTATACTAACCATGTCTTTGAGGAGGACATGACCCCCCCCCCCCACGGTCCCCTGGAGAAGGGTTCCAAGCTATGAATTATGCCCAGTGTTTACGTATAGTAGGCCTACTGGTTATTTGGGAAGCATACAGATATTTTTTTTGGGGGGGGATTTTTCTGGGGGGTTACTTGGGAGGATCTTTCCATAGAAGAATTTTTCGTGGGGGAAGGGAATTTTCAATCGAGATGGAGTTGGATTTCCCGGCATTACTTACAAAACGATCAGAAATTGAATAAAAACAAGATTTTTTTTCAACTGATAGTAAGAAGCAACATTAAAACTTCAAACGAACAGAAATTATATTGAATATGAGGAGGTTGCTCTTCCTCAATACCTCGCTCTGTAAGCTAAAGTTTTTTTTAGAACTTTTAAATAGGCTTATTCTTCTATTTAAACGTATCTTGTGTTTCAGGAGTCATTTTAAAATAATTTATTAAAGGTCACACTTTAGAGTAAAAAGCGAGGTATTGAGAAGGGGGCAACCCCTTCTCTTACGTAATAATTTTGGTTAGTGTTAAATTTTAATGTTGCCCTTTAGTTTCAGTTGAAAAAACTTATTTTTTTATTTAGTTCATCTATAGCAATACCAGCTATTCTTGGTTTTGTTGTGATGTTTCGTTTAATATTTCTGTTCTTTTTGCATTTTATTTATTCATTCATAATAGTCTTCGGTTGTGGTACGTTTGAATCATTGTATGACTTTATTTCTTTTAGTCTTTGGTTTAAATATAGTTCTTTATTTTTCTTTCAAAAAAAATTATTTTATAAAATGTTTTTAATTAATATTCATTAAGGAAACAACTTCACAAACTATTCTTAGTATCAGGAAATTATCCCATATTATGTAAATTACTTATTGTTCGCAGATGAGTTTCAATAGAAAAGTGTCCAATCATTTAGGAGCTATTAAAGAGCTTGTTTTAAAAAGTGTCCAATCAGTCAAGAGCTAGTAAAGATCTATCACTAGGTTACAATTCCCAGAGTTTCCCACCTGTGGACTTTTGAAACATCACACATACCTGTGTAAGTCAAAAGACAAAATGTCTATTTAGTATTTGAATTATCAGCAATATCCAGGGAATAGTTTGGCTGAAAGTTGACTTCCGGGGAGTGCTGAGTGGGCGTTAAGTGGATCTCAAATTTGGACTCATGGAAAGGGTGGAACTAAACTGAAAGGCTCTATGTGTATCCAGTTCAACAAAATACTACAGCTGCAGTGTCTCGAGAGTGGTTTGGGGAATGAAGTGAAATTTTTCAAGTGTAATTGGGGCGAAAAGCGAGAGGGATAGGGCCAGGGGACCTAAAATTTTGTGTCATCAACTTTTTTCTCTTATAAACCTAAACCTTTTTGCACAATAGGCTACTCTGGAGCTTATAATCAGAGGAAACGCTATGGCGTTGCCTATAGTAAAGGCCGTACGGCTCCAATGTTTTATTATTTATTAATTAAAAAAAAAACTTTTTCCACAAAATAAGTTTGACAAAGAAAAGTAAAGAACTCCATTAAACAAAAAATTAGAATAAACAAAGTAAAAATCTACTAAGCGTGAAACTACCACAAATCAGCATCGATAAATAAATGAAACCCAAAACGAACAGAAATTACAATAAATAACCGAGTCAAACTCAAAACGAGCAGAAATTAATATAAGTTGGGCCCTAAAGCCCTATGCCTTTCCAAGGCCAGAACATAATTTGCACTTTACTTAAAAAATATAAATGGTTTTACTTTTATACCTTTAATAAATCAAATGATACTAACATTTTGATTACTAAATATCAGTAAATGTATATTAAACTGACAAGCACATTCATTTATATTTTTTTCAGTAAAGTGCAAATTATGTTCTGGCCTTGGGAAGGCATAGGGAATTTGAGCCCACCTTCTGTTAATTTCTGCTCTTTTTGAGTTTGACTCGGTTATTTATTGTAATTAATTGAAAAAAACTTTCCGAAAAAAAGTTTTTCAAAGAAAAGTAAAGGCCATTTTTAAATTAAGCTCAGTAGATACAAATACCTTTTAAAATTAAAACTCAAAACGACCAGAAATAACTACTAAAGAATAAATGAAACCCAAAACGAACAGAAAGTAAATAAACAATCATAGCAAAAACATACAACAAGTAATAATATAAATGAATGCATAGATCTTAAAGCGAGTAATACTTAGATTGAATATGAAAATCAATCTTAAAACGAAAAAAAAAAAAAATTCCCATTGAAGTATAAATGAAAGTTAAAACGAACAGAAATTAAATATACAATAAATGCAAACAAACATACAATAGATATTAATGTAAAATAATAAATAAATCTTAAAACGAGTGAAACTTAAATTGAATATGCAAATCAAGCTTGAAACGAAGAAAAATCACCACAAACAAGAGTTTGGGTATGACCTGCTTCTCTTACTGTAAAAGTCTAAAACCTACTGCGTCATTGGCGCTTTACTGAAAACCAATTTTATGGCAAATATTTTCTTTTCTACTTAATATTTAAAATAGACATTAAGATTATAGTAACATTTTGAACTGATGAGCTTTGAGTAATTAATGTCATTATACGTCAAGTATTCAGTTTAATATATCAGCTCTTTATAAAGTTGTTAAAGACGAATATAGTTCCACTACAAGCAATTGTTTGGATACGGCCTCCTTTCCTAACTGTAAATAAAATCCAAAAGCCTGCTGTGTCATTGGCGCTTAACTGAAAACGAATTATATTACAAATATTTCCTTTTCCAGTTCTTACAGCATTGAAATTGAAAATACAATTACAGTGAAATAAATTCTTGAACTGATGGATCTTTCAACCTTTGATATCATTATGCATCAAATATTCAATTTGATGTTGTTTGTACTTTCCAAGACTGTTCAAGACGCATATATTTTTCAGTAAAGCGCCAATGACGCTGTAGGTTTTAGACTTTTACAGTGAGAGAATGAGAGTGTTAAGCGATTGGATAGCCATTTTATTCAACGTGGTTGAAAGTTTCGGAAATTAGGTCTTTAAGGAATACAACCTCTCCCCCCAACCCTCAGGGCAAGGGTTGTAAGTTATGCCCTGGGGGCATATAAGGTTTTTATAGAAAGCGATGTCGTAACAACTTCAAAAAGGGCTGATTCAGTTGGAAATTGAAAGGGCTAGTGCCCATTTTATAGTCAAAAGTGATTGAAGGGCAACTAACCCCCCTCTCACGCCCACCATTTTTCCGAACACAGACAATCAAAATTTTGGGATATCCATTTTGTTCAACGTAGTTGAAAGTTCTGGAAATTAAGTCCTTTAGGATGATAACCCTCTCAGAGCCCTCAGTGCAAGGGTTGTAAGTTATGCCCCGGGGGCATATAAGGTTTTATAGATAGAGTTGTTGTAAAAACTTCAAAAGAGACTCATTCAATTGGAAATGGAGAGGGCTAGTACCCTTGTTAATAGTCCAAAGTAACCATTTCTCCAAACACATCCAATCAAAATTTTCAGATAGTCATTTCGTTCAACGTAGTAGAAAGTTCTGGAAATTAGTTCTGGAAAGTTGTTGTATAAATTTCAAAAAGGGCTCATTTAATTGGAAATTGAAATTACCCTTTTTAATAGTCGAAAGTGATAGAGTCATTAACTCCCCTTTCACGCACACCATTTCTCCAAGAACATTCAATGAAAGTTTATAGATAGCCATTTTGTGCAACGTAAGTAGTTACCATCTATTGAATTCTGAGCCTCCTATATACCAAACTGGCTTTTCTAGTAGGTATTCTATTCTACAGGTCATTACACTCTTTCAAAGAGGAACGAGTACGCAATACCGGTCCTAGTGTGATGCTCTCAGACTGGTTTCGTTTCATGGGTTCATTAATAGAACGACTAATGTTTTTGATAAGGGTAATTCCTTCATTAGTTTACGAGTAGAAAAATTTAAAATCAGTATTGTCTATAACTAAATTTACGTAGATTAGACTTCCGATGGTTAAGAAAGCGTAACGGGCAATTAAAGTATGAGGAATGGGATGTTATAATTAGAATGGTTTTAAGTTGAAAATTGTGAGGTAAAAATAACTCTATTTGCGAATTTTTTGCGAAAAGGTATTTGCGTAAAGGTATTGCGTTGGTTAAGAATGCCTCACGGGTAATTAAAGAATGGGATGCTTGCATCAACAATACAAAAATATGCTCAGATACTTAATAGATTTGACGCCTACAAGAGACATTGGTAGAAGGTATTCAATAGCTTAATTGAAAAGTAACGATAGAATGACATTGTGACTTGACCTAGCTTTACCTATCCGATGTGGTCTGTATAATACACAAGTAACGTTTGAAAAGTATTGTCAATTTAAAAAGAAATGGCTGAAAAGTGTTTTGAGGGGGATGGGTTGCATGGAGGGTTGAGTTGCACGAGGGTTCAGTTAAAGGGGGTACAGTTACACGGGGGTTTCGGTTATACAGGGGTTGAGTTACAAGGGGGTTCAGTTGCACGGGGGGTGAGTTAAATGGGGATTGAGGTCCACGAGAGTAGTGCTTTGTCGTGGTTTAGCTTTTCACAGTTACATTCTCTTGATCTTTCAAAGTTCACTTTGATTTTAGTTACATTGGGGGTTCAGTTGCCCGGGGGTTGAGTTAAATGGGGCTTGAATTCCACGAGAGTAGTGCTTTGTCGTGGTTTAGCTTGTCACAGTTACTCTCTTTGGCCTGTTTTTGTTTCTTTGGGTTGTGTATGTCTCTTTGGGTTCTGTGTCTCTTTGGGGTGTTTGAGTCTTTTTGATCTGTTTATGTTTCTTTGGGCTGTTTGGGTCTTTTTGGACTGTGTTTGTCTCATTGAGATGTTTTTGTCTCTTTGGACAGTTTGTAGTTTTTGTTTCTTTTAAAAGAGCTTAACGGGGTTTGAGAGACTCAGATGCAGGATTCACTGTGTTTTTCCTTTACATGGTTGTAATTAAAATCGAAATTTTTGTGTTCAATAATAAGTTTTTGTATCTTTTAAATGAGCTTTAAGGGTTTTGAGACTCAGTTGCCTGATTCAGTGTGGTTTTTCTTTACTTAGTGGTCATTTTTTTTATCTTTTAAAAGATCTTTACAGGGTTTGAGAGACTCAGTTGCCTGATTCAGTGTGTTTTTTCTTTACTTGGTGGTCATTAAAAACGAAATTTTTGTGTTAAATAACTAGTTTTGTATATTTTAAAAGAGCTTTAAGGGGTTTGAGAGACTCAGTTGCCTGATTCCGTGTGGTTTTTCTTTACTTGGTGGTCATTTGTTGTATCTTTTAAAAGAGTTTTACAGGGTTTGAGAGACTCAGTTGCCTGATTCCGTGTGGTTTTACTTTACTTGGTGGTCATTAAAAACGAAATTTTTTGTGTTAAATAAGTAGTTTTTGTATCTTTTAAAAGAGCTTTAAGGGGTTTGAGAGACTCAGTTGTCTGATTCCGTGTGGTTTTTCTTTACTTGGTGGTCATTTGTTTTATCTCTTAAAAGAGCTTTACAGGGTTTGAGAGACTCAGTTGCCTAATTCCGTGTGGTTTTTCTTTACTTGGTGGTCATTAAAAACGAAATTTTTGTGTTAAATAAGTAGTTTTTTATATTTAAAAAGAGCATTAAGGGGTTTGAGAGACTCAGTTGCCTGATTCCGTGTGGTTTTTCTTTACTTGGTGGTCATTTGTTGTATCTTTTAAAAGAGTTTTACAGGGTTTGAGAGACTCAGTTGCCTGATTCCGTGTGGTTTTTCTTTTCATGGTGGTCATGAAAAACGAAATTTTTTTGGTAAATAATTAGTTTGTTTATCTTTTAAAAGAGCTTTAAGGGTTTTGAGAGACTCAGTTTCCTGATTCCGTGTGGTTTTTCTCTACTTGGTGGTCATTTGTTGTGTCTTTTAAAAGAGCTTTACAGGGTTTGAGAGACTCAGTTGCCTTATTCCGTGTGGTTTTTCTTTACTTTTGGGTCATTAAAAACGAAATTTTTGTGTTAAATAAGTAGTTTTTGTATCTTTTAAAAGAGCTTTACAGAGACTCAGTTGTCTGATTCCGTGTGGTTTTTCTTTACTTGGTGGTCATTTGTTGTATCTTTTAAAAGAGCTTTACAGGGTTTGAGAGACTCAGTTGCCTAATTCCGTGTGTTTTTCCTTTACTTGGGTGTCAATAAAAAAGAAAATTTGTTGTTAAATAAGTAGATTTTGTATCTTTTAAAACAGGTTTACGGGGGTTGAGAGACTCTGTTGCCTGATTCCGGGTGGTTTTTCATTACTTGGTAGTCATTAAAAACAAAATTTTTGTGTTAAATAATTAGTTTTTGTATATTTTAAAAGAGCTTTACGGGGATAGAGAGACTCGGGTGCTGGATTCCTGGTGGTTTTTATTTACTTGATGGTCATTAAAAACGAAATTTTTGTGTTAAATAAGTAGTTTTTGTATATTTTAAAAGAGATTTACGGGGAATGAGAGACTCAGTTGCCGGATTCCGTGTGGTTTGTCTTTACTTGGTAGTCATTAAATACGAAATTTTTGTGTTAAATAAGTAGTTTTTGTATCTTTTAAAAGAGTTTTACGGGAATTGAGAGACTCAGTTGCCTGATTCCATGTGGTTTGTATTTACTTGGTGTTCATTCAAAACGAAATTTTTGTTTTAAATAAGTAGTTGTTGTATCTTTTAAAATAACTTTACGGGGGTTTGAGAGACTCTGTTGCCTGATTCCGTGTGGTTTTTCTTCTTTTCAGTAAAGACACTCGATATCCTAAAAGTGTTTAATTCAAACTTTTTTAAAACTTCGAAACTTTTCAACTTTATTTATTTTTTTCTTTTTGTACATAACTTAAAATGTCAAAATATTCTTACAGTTCTAACAATTGCGCTCTGTGATTGGTCAGAGACACGATGTGACTTTCCCACTGGTATTCTATGACCGGTTATTGACACTACCTAATCTCTTGCATGTATTAAATCACTATTTTTTACGCAGTTGAACGATAAACACATAAGTCATAACTTTAAAAAAAAAAAGTGAAGATGGAACATATTAATAAAGTGTGTCTACATAACTAAGATATTGTAGCATTGAATGCCGACAAAGAAAAATATTCAAACTTTGAAACAAGTACAGGTGGTAGCACTATTGGAAATGTATGCATGCATTGTCATGACAGTAAGGAATTAAATTTCTTTGGAATACCGAAAAAATTCAACTCTTATGCTGGTGGTTATGCGAGATTGAGATCTCCAGAGATGATTGCACTCAAAGAGAATTAAAACATAAAAATAATTGTTGATGATAGAGGACAACTCCTTGTTACTGCTGCATGTAACAAATTACCTACTTATACATCCAATTATCACCATTCAGGTGTTAGCATTCAACGAAAGATCAACAAAAGAAAGGCATGCTCTTCTACTAATAACGTAAGCCATATCTTGTCTACGTGCCGAAACTGTTACCTGTGTAAAAATAACGTGATAATAGACAGTGAAATTGCCAGAAAAATAAAAAGGGCATTGTCAGAAAATATCACGATGGAATATAAAGATGAATCGATGAAAAACAAAGCACCAGCAAACGTTACTGCCATTGGTCAAACAGTCATTGATCCAAATAATACCAAAGACGAAAAGCATATTGAGCCTGTTGATGAGACACCAGTAAATATCGTGTATGACTCAAAATGGAATAATGATTATTCTACTGATTACGAACTAAGAGAAGACAATAGCTAAAATATCAAGAGAGAACACGGTGAACTATTTTATGGAACAGATTCAAAATGTCCAAAGTTAATCATTGATATTAATAATGTATCATAATATATTTTTTGTATTAATATTCTACATAGCATTATTTCATTAAAGATATATTATGCATTACATTGTTATTTGTTCATTATTTTTAGAGTAAGCTGTCATATTAATTATTTAGGATGTCAAATAAAACCATAGATATGTAAGAAAATGGAATTGTATATATCTACTTCCATATGACCTGGGACAATTTTTTCCTTTAACTTACCTCCAGGATAAATAAAAAAAGATAATTCATTAAATAAATTTATGACAAAACACCATTGAAGCTACAAACACTGACCTGTGGCTACAACATGGAGAAAAAATTAAGAATGTTCGTCCATGGGCTGATAAAAAATAATAGGTAATTCAAATATTCAATCGAACTCAAGTAGAAGCTTTAATGCGCCCATTACTTAGTATCTAATAACGTCTTTATACTGTATACTCGTCTTATACTTTTAATTAAATTATGAATAAAATGTAATCGAGTAAAAATATATTTTTTGAATTCTCTTCCTGGACACAATACAGATATTTAATTCAAGAAATCATAATAAAATCGCAAGTAAGTAATAAAGTCCGTATTATTTTCTCCTATTGCATACACAATACTGAAATTTCATTCAATAAATTATGAAGGAATTGTAAATAGGTAACACACTCAAGTTACCTCATGGATACACAATGCAAAAATTTAATTTAAGAAGTTATCGAAAATTTTAAGTGAGTAGCAAATTCTTTCTTGAATTCACCTCCTGGGTAAATAAAAAAGACAGTTCATTAAAGAAATTATGAAAAAATTGTAAGTAAGTAGCAAATATTTTCTTGAATACACCTGTTGGATAAACAAAAAAGACATTTCGTTCAAGAAATTATGACAAAATTCCAAGTAAGTAACAAACTCTTTATTGTTTTCATGACTTAGATACACGATGTAGAAATTTAATCCAAGAAATTATGAAAAAATTCTCAGTAAGTAACAATTTATTTCTTGAAGTCAACTCTTGGATACACAATACGGAAATTTCATTTAAGAAATTATTAAAAAAAAACTAATCATTTATTTAATTAAAATATTTGATAAACAATACGGAAATTTAATTAAATAAATTATTAAAATATTTTTGAGTAATTAAAAAAATATTTTTTTTTTCACATCTTGGATATAAAGTACAGATACTTCATTCAAGAAATTATGAAAAAATCGCAAGTAAGTAACTTTTTTTTTCTTTATCACAAACAAATTTCACTTGGCCAAACGATTTATAAATTTAATACAAGAAACTATGAAAAAATTCTCATTAAGTAACAATTTCTTTCTTGAAGTCAACTCATTGATACACAATACTTAAATTTCATTAAAAAATTTCATGCACTTACCTACACGTTGTAGAAATTTGATTCAAGAAATTATGAAAAAATTCTCAGTAAGTAACAGTTTATTTCTTGAAGTCAACTCTTGGATACACAATACGGAAATTTCATTTAAGATATTATGAAAAAATTGTAATCAAGTAACAAACTCTTTTCTGAAGACACCTCCTGGATACACAATGCAGAAACTTTATTTAAGAAATTATTAAAAAAATGTAAGTAAGTAACAAATTCTTTCTTGAAGTCACCTCATGGATACACAATACAGAAATTTCATTAAAGAAATTATGAAAAAATTGTAAGTAAGTAGCAAATTCTTTCTTGAATTCAACTTCTGGATAAACAAAAAGACATTTCGTTCAAGAAATTATGACAAAATTCTAAGTAAGTAACAAACTCTTAATTGTTTTCACGACTTAGATATACGATGTAGAAATTTAATTCAAGAAATTCTCAGTAAGTAACAAACTCTGTTTTTGATTTCACCTCTTGTATATACAGTACAGATACTTCATTCAAGAAAGTATGAAAAAATCGCAAGTAAGAAACTTTTTTTTCTCTGTATCGCAAACAATTTTCACTTAGATACACGATGTAGAAATTTAATTCAAAAAATTATGAAAAAATTCTCAGTATGTAACAATTTCTTTTTTGAAGTCAACTCTTGGATACACAATACGAAAATTTCATTCAAGAAATTAGGAAAATATTTTTAAGTAAGTAACAAGCTCTTTATTTATTTCACCTCTTGAATATACAGTACAGATACTTCATTCAAGAAACGTGATTAAACACGTTTTGAAACTACATGCTATTTGCTTGCCTTTCCTTGGCACCTTTCCAAATGAGCGGGGGATTCCCCACCAGTTCCTACACATTGCAAAAAAGTGAGCAGTACGAAAACTCCACGTTTTCAACCAGACTGGTTTTTTAGCTAAATCTTTGGAAACAGCCCAACCTCTATTTCTGACCGTTTAAGTTTTGATGTTAGTGTTGTCAGTCAAAATCTATGGCCTTGAGAATAGTGCTTGAGAAAAGTACATTATTATCGAAAAATGGGAAAAACATCCTCCAAAAGTCAACAGGAATGCCACCCCCCTCCAGCGCGGTCTCGGTTATGTTGAATAAAATATGCAAAGTCGACATAGCTTTATTTCATTTTTTTTAAGGTTAATTTAGACGAGGTTACGTGCGCGCACGTAACCTCGTGCGAGTCTCTCAAGCCCCGTAAAGCTCTTTTAAAAGATACAAAAACTACATATTTAACACAAAAATTTCGTTTTTAATGACCACCAAGTAAAGAAAAACTACTCGGAATCCGGCAACTGAGTCTCTCAAACCCCGTATAGCTCTTTTAAAAGATACAAAACAACTTATTTAACACAAAAATTTCGTTTTTAATGACCACCAAGTAAAGAAAAACCACACGGAATCAGGCAACTGAGTCTCTCAAACCCCTTAAAGCTCTTTTAAAAGATACAAAAACTAATTATTTAACACAAAAATTTCTTTTTTAATGACCACCAAGTAAAGAAAAACCACACGGAATTAGGCAACTGAGTCTCTCAAACCCTGTAAAGCTCTTTTAAAAGACACAACAAATGACCACCAAGTAAAGAAAAACCACACGGAATCAGGCAACTGAATCTCTCTAAAGCTCTTTTCAAAGATACAAAAACTACTTATTTAACACAAAAATTTCGTTTTTAATGACCCCAAAGTAAAGAAAAACCACACGGAATTAGGCAACTGAGTCTCTCAAACCCTGTAAAGCTCTTTTAAAAGATACAACAAATGACCACCAAGTAAAGAAAAACCACACGGAATCAGGCAAATGAATCTCTCAAACCCCTTAAAGCTCTTTTAAAAGATACAAAAACTACTTATTTAACACAAAAATTTCGTTTTTAATAACCACCATGAAAAGAAAAACCACACGGAATCAGGCAACTGAGTCTCTCAAACCCTGTAAAGCTCTTTTAAAAGATACAACAAATGACCACCAAGAAAATAAAAACCACACGGAATCAGGCATCTGAGTCTCTCAAACCCCTTAAAGCTCTTTTAAAAGATACAAAACTACTTATTTAACACAAAAATTTCGTTTTTAATGACCCCCAAGTAAAGAAAAACCACACGGAATTAGGCAACTGAGTCTCTCAAACCCTGTAAAGCTCTTTTAAAAGATACAACAAATGACCACTAAGTAAAGAAAAACCACACGGAATCAGACAACTGAGTCTCTCAAACCCCATAAAGCTCTTTTAAAAGATACAAAAACTACTTATTTAACACAAAAATTTCGTTTTTAATGACCACAAATTAAAGTAAAACCACACGGAGTCAGGCAACTGAGTCTCTCAAACCCCGTAAAGCTCTTTTAAAAGATACAACAAATGACCACCAAGTAAAGAAAAACCACACGGAATCAGGCACCCTAGTCTCTCAAACCCCGTAAATCTCTATTAAAATATACAAAAACTAATTTTTTAACAAAAACATTTCGTTTTTAATGACCACCAAGTAAAGAAAAACCACAAGGAATCTGGCAACTGAGTCTCTCCAACCACTTTAAGCTCTTTTAAAAGAAACAAAAACTACAAACAGTCCAAAGAGACACAAACACCCCAAAGAGACAAACACAGTCCAAAAAGACCCAAAAAGCCCAAAGAAACATAAACAGATCAAAAAGACTCAAACACCCCAAAGAGACACAGAACCCAAAGAGACATACACAACCCAAAGAAACACAAACAGGCTAAAGAGAGTAACTGTGACAAGCTAAACCACGACAAAGCACTACTCTCGTGGAATTCAAGCCCCATTTAACTCAACCCCCGTGCAACTGAACCCCCAATGTAACTAAAATCAAAATGAACTTTGAAAGATAAAGAGAATGTAACTGTGACAAGCTAAACCACGACAAAGCACTATTCTCGTGGAACTCAATCCCCATTTAACTCAACCCCCGTGCAACTGAACCCCCTTGTAACTGAACCCCTGTATAACCGAAACCCCCGTGTAACTGTACCCCCGTTAACTGAACCCTCAAGCAACTCAACCCACCAAGCAACCCATCCCCCTCAAAACACTTCAGCCATTTCTTTTTAAATTGACAATACTTTTCAAACGTTACTTGTGTATTATACAGACCACATCGGATAGGTAAAGCTAGGTCAAGTCACAATGTCATTCTATCGTTACTTTTCAATTAAGCTATTGAATACCTTCTACTAATGTCTCTTGTAGGCGTCAAATCTATTAAGTATCTGATCATATTTTTGTATTGTTGATGCAAGCATCCCATTCTTTAATTACCCGTGAGGCATTCTTAACCAACGCAATACCTTTACGCAAATACCTTTTCGCAAAAAATTCGCAAATAGAGTTATTTTTACGTCACAATTTTCAACTTAAAACCATTCTAATTATAACATCCCATTCCTCATACTTTAATTGCCCGTTACGCTTTCTTAACCATCGGAAGTTTAATCTACGTAAATTAAGTTATAGACAATACTGGTTTTAGATTTTTCTACTCGTAAACTAAAGAAGGAATTACCCAGTTCAAAAACATTAGTCGTTCTATTAATGAACCCATGAAACGAAACCAGTCTGATAGCATCACACTAGGACCGGTATTGCGTAAATCTCTTTGAAAGAGTGTAATGCCCTGTAGAATAGAATACCTACCAGAAAAACCTGTTTGGTACATAGGAGGCTCAGAATTCAATAGATGGTTACTACTAACGTATTTGAAAGTTCTGGAAATTATGTATTTAAGGATGACCAACCCCTCAGAGCCCCCAGGGCAAAGGTTTTAAGTTATGCCCTGGGGGCATATAAGGTTTTATAGATAGAGTTGTTGTAAAACCTTCAAAAGAGACTCATTCAATTGCAAATGGAGAGGGATAGTACCCTTGTTAATAGTCGAAAGTGACCATTCCCCCAAACACATCCAATCAAAATTTTCAGATAACCATTTTGTTCAACGTAGTAGAAAGTTCTGGAAATTAGGTCTTTGAGGATGACAACCCCCCCCCCCAGCCCTCAGGGCAAGGGTTGTAAGTTATGCCCTTGAAGCAAATAAGGTTTTTATTAAAAGCGTTGTCGTAGAAACTTCAAAAGAGCTCATTTGATTGGAAATTGAAAAGGCTAGTGCCTGTTTTAATAGTTGATGGTGATTGGAGAGCGACTACGCCCGTCTAACACCCACCATTTTCCCAAACACATCCAATCAAAATTTTGAGATAGCCATTTTTTTTAACGTAGTTGAAAGTTTCGGAAATTAGGTCTTAGAGTATGGCCACCAACCTAACAGCCCTTAGGGTAAGGGTTGTGCTTTATGCCTAGGGGGCATATAAGGTGTTTTTAGAAAGCGTGATTGTAGAAACTCAAAAAGGGCTCATTTGACTGGAAATTGAAAGGCCTAGTGCCCTTTTTAATAGTCGAAAGTGATTGGAAGGCTTGACATTTTTTTAGTGAAGATCGATGTGAGCATAATGTATTTTCTTTGTTGTTGTTGTTGTTTAGACCAGAGCACTTCGTATCGAAGGAGTTGTCGTAGAAACTTCGAAAAGGGCTCATTCGGTTGAAAATAGAAAGGGCTGATTCAATTTTTAATAGTCGAAAGTGATTGGAGGGCAACTAATCCCCCTCCCACGCCCACCCTTCCATTTTCCATTATGTTTAAAAACTAAATGTTTCCTTAAGATTAAATCAAAATGCACTGTGTTAATTCTAATTCCCAAATAGGCATCTCAGCAGTATCCCAAGAACGACTGAGGGTATTATGTTCAAATTTTCGGAGCTACTTCTGCTCTTAAAATTTAACCAAATCAAAATAGCGCAAGTGTACCCAAGCTATCAAAGAAAGTAAACAAATTTTTTTTGCGAATGGTATCCAGTTTTCGATTTCAGGTCATCTAGAGGAGGTATGAAACTAAATAAAACACTACTATTTATGTCCAGATTTTTAAAAGGGTGTATGTTGTTAAAAATTGCTGAAATTCTTTCTCCAGCATACAAATAGCAGGCCAAACTATAAAGTCTTAAAAAAACGAAAAGATTTAAAGTATTATTTTCCGTTTTTCCTGAAAAGACTATGTCAATATAAAACGAACGGAAATTATTTAAAAAACACTTTTTCCACAAAATAGGTTTTTCAAAGAAAAGTAAAGAACTCCATTAAACAAGAAATGAGCAAAAATAAAATCAAATGATCTACAAAGCGTGGAACTACCACAAATCAGCATCGATAAATAAATTCAACCAAAAACGAACAGAAATTACAATAAATAACCGAGTCAAACTCAAAACGAGCAGAAATTAACATAAGTTGGGCTCAAACCCCCTATGCCTTCCCAGGGCCAGAACATAATTTACACTTTACTGAAAAAAAATACAAATGAATATGCATTGTCAGTTTAGTATACATATACTGATATTTAGTAATCAAAATTTTAATATTATTTGATTTTTTAAAGTTATAAAATTAAAAACATTAATACTTTTTTCAGTAAAATGCCAAATATGTTCTGGACTTTTATTTTCCGGCAAATTATGTTAAGGCTCATTTGATTGGAAAATAAAAGTTTTAGTTCACTTTTCAAGAGTCAAATGGGATCGGAGGGCAGCTACTCCCCCACCCCACGTTATTTTTCCTCAAATGCATCAAATAAAAATTTTGAGATGGCCATTTTGTCAATAATAGTTCAAGGGTCAGATAACAAAATTTCTTGTGTCGACACAAGTAGGGTAAGAGATTCCATTTCTGGTACTCCTATGTACTAAACAGGTTTTTCTAGTAGTCCTATTCTACAGGGGCATTACACTCTTTCAAAGAGGAACGAGTATAACTTGATTGGTGATGGGGATTTGAATAAAAGGAATAGTTTTCTTTACAATTCATATTAGTAACAGAATTGAATTCAAAGAGAATAGTTTATTTGAGAGGATATTAGTGGAGAAAAAAAAATGAGTGGTGCATTTACACTATTGGAGATTAATAATGGAACCAAAAGCAGGGTCAGCAATGATTTACGAATGGCTAATGTAGCTGTAGAAACAACCGCAGGATTTAGACTATGTCTTGAATGGGATAGTATGTATGATATATACGTGATATCATTAATCAAATTTAAGCAGTATGATCAAATTTGTTTTGCTGGAAAATTTAATATTCTCCATATAAATAAACTTCGGTCAGCATTAGATGTCCTATCGAAATATATTGATGAGAACAAAATGCATCAGTGAATATTATTATTATTGTAATTATATTCAATAAAAATGTTTCTAAATCAATGGTATTTTTTTCTTTCTATAGTAGACTAGCGTATATTTTTTAGAGTACAAAAAGAAATTCTAGTTAGTCTGAAGTTGGTTGTGAGAGAGTTAGGACTCTAAAAAAAAAAAAATTGAAAGATTCGAGAAAGAGCGAATCATGAGGAATCTAATTCTTATGGAAAAACGTTTGATTCTAGATGATGATTTTCTAGAGTTGTCTTTTCAAAGGAAGATATTTTCTCGGGGAATGCTTGTCGATATAATGAAAACTGGTTTTCCATCATTTGACTATTGTATGAAGCTTCTACATCGTGATCCAAATGCATTTACACAATTTATTGATATATTGATCACGACACGGCAAAATGATATTGTGGATATGCTTTTAAACATTAGTTTTGAAATTTAGGACTTTTTTTTCATAAGAAAGATGGTGCTCAAGGATGATTTACTCCTCTCTCTCTCTCTCTCTCTATCTCAGACAATTTTTGATGTTGCTAGCTCTCAGTTTCATTGTGGCAGTGAGAGTTTCAACACATGACGAAATGTTTCATGCATATCCACTATGTATTTACTCACTGGGCAGCCGGTCATCATGTGAGAATTGCACATTGATCGATGATTATGATGAAAAGTGTAGATTATGCAACCCGCGTAAAGTGCATAGAGGATATGCTGAGCAAATTAAATGCTGTAATTCCTGTCTTGAAGAGGTGTTTGACGCCCATCCTAGAGTCCACCTATGCTCCAATTGTCATTATAATAAATGTAATCAGTGGAAGAGTATCTATCCCGGTATGATTAGAAAGAATCCTAACAGTGATATTAGTTTATTGCTACGAGATTGGTATCGTCGTGGTTTTAGATTGTTCTGGGAGGAGGAACCGGGTCATCGATTCAACTGTTGGAATAAAAAAAGAATATGGTTTCTTCGGCATCGATGTGAATACAATGGGTGTTATGATTATAAGCCCACTGATTTTATTTGGCAGTGACGGAATGTGATTCGACACTTGAGGATACTGTTTGTGAAATTGCTTCAAATAAGCAAAGTGAAACATGTGAATTAAATAGAATGAATGAGAATAGTATCATTGACTGTACAAAGAGATATGACAAGAGTGAAGTCACACTCTACTGTAGAAAATGTGACCCTGACATTGCAGTACATCAGGATCAGTACACTGTGAATTCAGATAACCTATCTGCACTAGTCGTTGTCGACAAATACCTAGTATTGGATGAAATCTAAAGAGCAGAAAAGTAATTTTATCATGTATATAAATTTTTGTTTATTAATAAACAATTTAAAATAAATCTTTAGAGTTTTTTATTCTTAGGGCACTAAAATCAATATTAAATTAACTTGTAAGTATATTTTCCACAAGAAAGTCATTCAATTGAGGTAAGTCAACGTAGATGTTGAGAAACTGCTTGTAGGTGTAGCCACGACATCTGAACATGAAGATGAGTAGTGCATGAAAGTAACATTTCTTAGTTATTAAATCCTGTACTCTTCGTTGATTTTGAATAAGGGTTTTTTCACTGTTTTCAAAAAATTTGCTGATGTGACGCGCGTAGAATTTTTTCGATAGGCCAAGAGGGTAAAAAAATTCAATATTCTTGGCAGTTCGAAAGATACATAACCAATGACTGGTCTTCAATTTCGATGGACTTCTATTAACAAGGATAACAATATTGTTAGCACTTGGAGTCTTTTAAATTAAGTCCGAAGGTATTCAAGATGAATTTAATTGTGACATGTATTGATCCATATTAAATACGTCAATTATTTGGTTTGTGTTCATAATGATAGGTCTAGTAGAACACCGCCATTGGGTGTGATTTCCCAATAGGTTTCAAATTGACTCAGTGATATTAGCGTGATACTCTCAGCCAGAGCATCGGCAAATGTACAATCTAAACGTACATTCTCAGTTCGTAATATGGTCATATCCCGTTTGCCTGACAAGTCCAAAACAGTGAACCCATTATTCTCTGAAAACATTGAATCCTTTATTCCAATCTCAAATAGTTGAGAGTCATGATCTAGGGAATGCAATGTCAACTCGTACAGAGTTTTATAGAATTGTTTATAAAATGATAGAGTTTATAGTGGAATGCCGTTCACTTTCCATACATGGCTAGACATACCGAAAAAATTAAAATCAGGGGGGGATTCAGTCCTGGATCTGAGGGCACTGCCACTCTTCCCAAAGGCCAAAGCCAATTTTGATGGGATTTCTCCATTGATAAATGATGAATCGCTATAGCTATCAAAACCATTATTACTGTGACGGTTTGTAGTGATCGTGGGAGGAAATAGGAATAATTAGGGTGGTACTGTATGTTCTTATCCATTCAAATGCAACCAGAACAGAGCTAATATCCTTCTTTTTTCAAAAGTGGGTAATAGCAGATGGGACCAAAACATTTGCAAAGTATGCAGCGGGACGCGATTTTCTCAAAATGAAGGTTGACTGTACCTGCTGCCGCTTTAAGTAAGTATTTACATTAGGGGGTAACAAGTGGGGTATATTGAATTTCTTATGATTTAATTTTCCGGCTAGATGAAACTTCTGGGTCAGTACGGTGGTCAACTCACCGTCAGTATCAACACCTGATTGATATTCATAGCCCAGTCATTGTCCTCTCAACTTCTTGTATACCTTTGGCTTCATTATCCTAAACTGTATGTAGCTTGCATAGTTGGATAAATTATTGCTAGTGCTCACAAATGCTCCATTGATAAATACATTAATTTGTTTGAATAGGTTGTGTAGAATACAGTATTCATAGGATAGACCATCGCCGGCATTAGGAGTTGTATTATCTGACTTTTTCTTCACCACAACATTTAAATCAATAAACGTTGGCGACAAATCAATGAAATAGTCTTCATTGGAAAATATTTGAAAGCATATAGTTTCCGAGAGGGGTTGTCGAGGATTAAACTGTTGATAGCACTGGTATTTGACGATTACATAACCGTTTTCTTCATTGCACATATAAAATGAGTAGGCAACCGACAGGAGGGCTTCTTGTTAGTCGAGATAATGTATCTCAAGAGAAGAACTCACTTTTCCATGTAACAATCTTTTTCTTTTTCTTCTTCTGATCCTTAGCCTTCAGTGTTTTATTCCTCAAAGTCCTTGTTGATGTCCTTAGCTTCCTGCCTGGGAGGAGACTGATGAGTGAATGACGCGAACGCATCCTTTCTAATCCCTCCCCATTTCTTAGAGATTTTAATTGATCAGCAGCGACTCCTGCTGAAGATCTAATATTTTCCTTAACAGTCTCCTTGAAATTCTTGCCTGACCCCCAGTATTGTAGTGGTGAGGCAGTAAAATTTTATGCAGCAGGTACAAGATATTTTCTGACAAGGGGTATATCAGACCGAAATGTCCTAGCAAACCAGTTAACGAGACAATAGCCAAGCATTGTAGTACGCCCCCTGTAGTAGTTCAATCTATTGTATATTTTACGTGGACTGAAAGCACCCGCATAGCAATCAATATCGGGAGAGACAAATGGAATTCTTCTATTGTTCATTTTAGGTGATTGTACCGTCGTCGTTGACAATGGGTCGAAAATGACATGTAATCACTGCTAAGCCTTTTGTTATTGCAAGAGGATCACCCAATTCACTTCTTAGTGTTAACTGGCAGAGTTCGAAATATGAAGTGTTTACAGGATCATACTGAAGATGCTTTATATTATAGTGATGAACAAGTTCATGAGTTGTTTTTCGTTCAAGAACACGTAGGAGGGGGAAATTTGAATTACCGACTCTCGATGTTTCCACAAAGGATACGTGGAAAAATATGCAAGAGTCCAAGGCGAAACCAGGTGGATAATCGGCAAAAATAACTTGATCCATTCCGTAAACGGTACCAGTATTTTTCCCATTGATCATATTCTGTTTAAAGGCAACAACATCTCTCAAATTATCATTGAGAATAATTGTTTCAGTGTCAATAGGTGCGCTAATGTAAATCCTATCATGTTCCAATGAATAATTAAAATGGAATGTACCATTACGACGATATGAGATTATTCTGTTGATTGTAAGACAAAAATCCCTCATATTATTCATATTCAATATATTTAAATCTGACATGTGGATAGTCACTAGTTTTAAGTGATTTAACCCAATCATAGTCGACATAGCCGAATCCATTTACAATCCAATCGAAAGGTAAAACTTTTATATCATACACCAGATCCTTTATCAGAATGGCATAGGTATTTTTGAGGATACAGTCGACGAGAGCAACTTCATACGCACCGTAAAATTTGACGGCAGGTGAGAGTTTTGTCCAAAAATCACTTGTCGTATTCAAGTCATTGTAGAGAGAATCGCAAAAGTTGGACATAAAAGTTACATAGAAATCATTGGTCATTGCCAATATCTTCAATACCAATCCAAGTATCAAATCAGAATTGGGTCTCAGCCACCGAACGAGTAACTGCTTCCTATCCCTGCGAGTGCTAGTTTTTAATATCTTTTCAATTTGATAGATATCACTAGCATTTTTAACTTTTTGAAAGTCATACTCATAAAAACAGCCTAGAATCTCTTCATCTTTGGTATCACGCAGGCGATAAGTTATGGGTGTAGTGTCTAGGATTTTTGCCGACTTAAAAAGTTCAGTGGACCACAAGTATTTCCCCTTTTCAAAAACATTAGTTGTGCTATTAATTCGAATAGTATCACCAATCTTGAAATTATTTTTCTTCTTGGCCTTTGATTCATTGGAATATCGTTTAAGAAAGGTGTCAATTGAATTATGATCCCAATGATAAACTTCTGTTGGTGTAGAGTTGGACAATGATCGATGAGGTCGTTGATTATAAATCAACATGATTTTATCTAGATCATGAATAAAAGTCGATGTATTTTTCAATGTGCAATATCTTGAAATTAAAAGTCGAATAGTTCTTATCAATCGTTCGGCCAATGCAGCCTTTATAGGACCGTGACTATGATAGAGCAGTGTACTATATTTCTCTAGTACTTTTGCAACATGAGGATTAACAAATTCACTACCGCGATCCGTTTGAATTTTTTTATATAAATCCTTTTCGAGAATACTTTCAAGTGCCTGAGCAACTTCAACACCTCTCTTTGATTGCAATGGACTTACATATGCATAGCGACTTAAAACACTGATTGCAAGTAGAATGTACTTCTACTGTGTATTGTGACGTCTTTGAAGCTCATTAAGAGTCAGGAGATCTGCTTGCATTATATGTAATAGGTAAAAGACCTTATCTTTTCGATATTGATTGACACAAAGTCTTTGATCTTTGTGCAGGTTGTACCTTGGCTCATTTTGTTGATTGTCCTGTAAACTGTTAGCGCGAACACCCGTTAATTTGGAAAGAGTTTTGGATGAACTTAAACTCCCTACCTTGCCAATATTTTCATAAGCACCTTTCAGAATTTCAGCTTTTTTGAACCTAAACACGTTGTTTAATGTCTACTACCCTTACGTATACTGGCTGCTGGTGGGGACGTTGACTTGATACGTCTCCGCTTTTGTCTAGCTATCAGTGGTGTCCTAGTATTTTCCAAAATCGATTTAAAATCTTCTTCTTCAAGTTTATCTTTTAATGTTGATGATGATGATGATGCGGCTTCATTTAATTTTTTTAGAATTTGTCTATTAGCAATAAGACTTTTGGGGAAGTTGAATGTATTTAGAAAGTTGTATAGATGAGTGTCAAATGATAATATTTCTTTACGATTTGTAACCATGTCATACATTAAATCGAGTAGATTATAGCTCCTGCCCTGAATTATAATCCTTTCCCCATTGCTCTCAACTTGAATTTGACCCTTTTCCAGGAGATAGGTTAAGAGTCGTGTAAATTGGTCACCATATGTGAGAGGCATTAGATTTCCAATTTTCAATACAATTGAATCCAATTCCTCCTTCTTTAATTGTGTTCCAGCAGCAGCTGTAGATTCTTGAGGTTACGTGCGCGCACGTAACCTAGTCTAAATTAACCTTAAAAAATGAAATAAAGCTATGTCGACTTTGCATGTCTCTCCTGATTGGTCCCTAAAAAACCAGTCTGGTTGAAAACGTGGAGTTTGAATCAGTGGGGAATCCCCGCTCGTTTGGAAAGGTGCCAAGGAAAGGCATACAAATAGCATGTAGTTTCAAAACGTGTTTAATCACGTTTCTTGAATGAAGTATCTGTACTGTATATTCAAGAGGTGAAATCAATAAAGAGCTTGTTAATTACTTAAAAATATTTTTTATAATTTCTTTAATGAAATTTCCGTATTGTATGTATACAAGAGTGGACTTAAATAAAGAAATAGTTACTTACTGAAAATTTTTTCATACTTTATTGAATTAAATTTCCACATCGTGTAGCTAAGTGAAAATTGTTTGTGATAAAGAGAAAAAAAAAAGCTACTTACTTGCGATTTTTTCATAATTTCTTGAATGAAGTATCTGTACTGTATATCCAAGAGGTGAAATCAATAAAGAGTTTGTTACTTAAATACAAATATTTTCATGATTTTTTGAATGAAATTTCCGTATTAAGAAAGAAATGGTTACTTACTAAGAAATTTTTCATAATTTCATGAATTTAATTCTAAATCGTATATCTAACTCGTGAAAACAATAAAGTTTGTTACTTACTTAGAATTTTGTCATAATTTCTTGAACGAAATGTCTTTTTTGTTTTTTTGTTTATCCAACAGGTGAATTCAAGAAAGAATTTGCTACTTAGACTGAGAATTTTTTCATAATTTCTTGAATTTAATTTCTACGTCGTATATCTAACTCTTTTCACACTATTACTACAAATAATTGAGGGATTTGTAAACAGTTGTTTCTAGAGAATAGCAAAATCCTATTAATATACTAAACTATAACTAGTACTCTTGCTCTCCGAACACTTTGAGAACAATTCGATTAAATTAGTTAGCGAAAACTATATGTAGGATGATAAAAAGCGTCTTTTACTTTAAATTAACTTCGCTAAATTGGCAAACATTCATGGTCAACACCCACTGCTGATCCCAAAAAGAATCATCTGCACACCGAAGATACTTGCAATCAGTGTTTTTAGTCGCTATGCATATGCAATTCCATAGCGATCAAAGAGAGGTGTTGATGTTGCTCAGGCCATTGAAAGTATTCTAGAAAAGGATTCATATAAAAAAATTCAAACGGATCGCGGTAGTGAATTTGTTAATCCTCATGTTGCGAAAGTAGTAGAGAAATATAGTACGCTGCTCTATCATAGTCACAGTCCTATAAAGGCTGCATTGGCCGAACGATTGATAAGAACTATTCGACTTTTAATTTCAAGATATTGTACATTGAAAAATACATTGGCTTTTATTCATGATCTAGATAAAATCATGTTGATTTATAATCAACGACCTCATCGATCATTGTCCAACTCTACACCAACGGAAGTTTATCATTGTGATCATAATACACTTGACACCTTGCTTAAACAATATTCCAATGAATCAAAAGTCAAGAAGAAAAATAATTTCAATGTTGGTGATACTGTTCGAATTAATAGAACAACAAATGTTTTTGAAAAGGGGAAATACTTGTGGTCCACTGAACTTTTTAAGCTGGCGAAAATCCTAGACACTACACCCATAACTTATCGTCTGCGTGATACCAAAGATGAAGAGATTTTTGGCGGTTTTTATGATTATGACGTTCAAAAAGTTAAAAATGTAAGTGACAACTATCATATTGTAAAGATAGACACGTACTCGCAAAAATAAAAAACAGATACTTGTTCGGTGGCTAATATTCAACTCTGATTTTGATTCTTGGATCGGTGTTGAACATATTGACAATGCCCAATGATTTCTATGTAACTTTCAGGTCCAACGTTTCCGATCCTCTCTACAATGACTTGAATAGGACAAGTGATTTTTGGACAAAACTCTCACCCGCCGTCAAATTTGACGGTGCATATGAAGTGGCCCTTGTAGACTGTATCCTCAAAAATACACATGACATCCTGAGAAAGGATCGGGTGTATAATATAAAAGTTATACCTTTTGATTTGTATTATAAACGGATTGGGCTATGCCGACTATGACTGGGTTGAAGAACTCAAATCTAGTGACTATCCACATGTCATATTGAAATATATTAAATATGATAATGAGGGATTTGTGTCATGCAAAAAATAGAAAAATCTCATATTGTCGTATTGGTATATTCCACTTTAATTATTAAGTGGAACATGATAGTATTTACATTAGCGCACCTGTTGACACTGAAACAATTATTCTCAATGACAATCTGAGAGATGTTCTTGGCTTTAAACAGAATATGATCCATAAGAAAAATGCTTGGACCGTTTACGGGATGGATCAAGTTATTTTTGCTGACTACCCACGTGGTATTACCTAGGACTCTTGCATATTCCTATATGCATCCTTTGAGGAAACGTCGATAGTCAGAAATTCAAATGTCTCCCTCCTACGTGTTCTTTAAGAAATAACAACTCACGAACTTGTTCATAACTATAATAAATAGCATCATCAGTATATTCCTGTAAACACTTCATATTTGGAACTCTGTCAGTTAACACTAAGAAGTGAATTGGGTGATCCTCTAGCAATAACAAAAGGCTTAGCAGTGATTACATGTCATTTTCGACCCATTGTCAACGACGACGGTACAATAACCTAAAATGAACAATAGAAGAATTCCATTTGTCTGTCCCGATATCGATTGTTATGTTGGTGCTTTGAGTCTACGTCAAATAGGCAATGGATTGGACTACTACAAGGGGCGTACTACAATGTCTGGCTATGGTCTTGGTAGCTGGTTTTCTAGGCTATTTTGTTCAGAACGACCCCTTGCCAGAAAATATCCTGTACCTCCTGCATCAAATTTTGCAGCCTCCCCACTACAGTACTAGGGTTCGGGCAAGAATTTCAAGGACAGTGTTAAGGAAAATATTAGATCTTCAGCAAGAGCCATTGCTGAACAATTAAAATCTCGACAAAATGGGGAGGGATTGAAAAGGATGCGTTCGCGTCATTCACTCATCAGTCTCCTCCCAGGCAGGAAGCAAAGGACATCAACAAGGACTTTGAGAAATAAAACAACGAAGGCCAATAAGCAGAAGAAGAAAAAGAAAAAGATGTTAGATCAAAGAAGGATTTCTTCTCTTAAGATGACTTATCTCCCCCACAAGGAATCATATCCATCAATCAGTTCCTCATTGAATCTATTCAATGCTGAAAATGTTGATGTCAGAGTCAAGTATAGTTACTATGAACAATTTTACCCCCAAACGGCCCTCTCGGAAAATAGACACTTTTAAATATTTTCCAATGAAGACTAGTTCATTGATTTATCGTCAACATTTATTGATTTAAATGTCGTGGTGAAGAAAAAGTTAGATAATACAATCCCAAATGCCGGCGATGGTCTTTCCTATGAAAACTGTATTCTAGACAACCTATTCAAACAAATTAATGTATTTTTTAATGGAACATAGGTTAGCACTTTCAATAATCTATCGAACTATGCTATCTAAATGAAATGATTGATGATGAAGCCAAAGCAGTACAAGGAGTTCAGAGGAAAATTGCTGGTTTATGAATATTGAACAGGTGTTGATATCGACAGCGAGTTGACTACTGCAGTGACCGAAGAGCATCATCTACTTTGAAAATTAAATCACGAGATATTCAATATATCCCAATGGCTACCCCTCAAAGTCAATACTGACATGAAGCTACAGATGGCCCCATCAAATATAATTTTTAGGAAAACGCTTTCCGCTCCATCTGATGCAAATTTCATTATCACGTCGGCAATTATTCATGTTCGCAAACAAAAGGATATGAACTCTGTTGTATTGGCAGTGGAAAAGCTAAGAGCCAATGGCAACAACATTAAACTTCTTGTCCCCCATAAAATCACCAATCAACGTCACATTGCCACCGGTTCTCATAGCTATAGCGATTCATCATTTATCAATGGAGAAATCCCATCAAAATTGGCTTTGGCCTTTGTGAAGAGTGGCAGTACCGTTGGATCCTGGACTGAATCCCCCCATGATTTTAATTTTTTCAGTCTATCTAGCCTTGTGTGTAAAGCGAATGGTTTTCCACTGTACACTCTATCATTTGACAAATAATCCTATAGAACTCTGTACGAGTTGACCATGCAGTCCCTAGATCATGACTCTCAACTATTTGAAAATGAAATAACCGATTCAATGCTTTTAGAAAATCATGGGTTAATTGTTTTGGACTTGTCAGGGACTCGGGATATGAGTATAGTACGAACTGGGAATGTACGTTTAGATTGTAAATTTGCCGATGCTTTGACTGAGAGTATCACGCTAATATCACTGAGTCAATTTGAAACCTATTGGGAAATCACACCCGAAGGCAGTGTTCTACTAGACCTTGCACCATGAACACAAACCAAATAATCAACGTATTTAGTAAGGATCCATACATGTCCCAGTACAAGTCCTATTGCATACCTTCGGACTTCATTGAAAAAATTCCAAGTGTTAAAAATATCCTAATCAATGTTAATAGCAGTCCATCGACTTTGACGACCGGTCATGGGCTATGCATCTTTCAAACAGCGAAGAATATGGAATTTTTTGATCCTCTTGGCCTATCGTATAAATTCTACACTCCATACATCAGCAACTTTATTGGAAGCAGTGGGAAAACCATTATTCAAAATCAACGAGGAGTACTGGATTTAGAGACTAAGACATATGGCTTTCTTGTACTACTCTTTTTCATGTTCAGATGTCGTAGCTATACCTACAATCAGTTTCTTAACATCTACGTTGACTTACCTCAATTGAACAACTTTCTAGTGGAGAATCTACTTACACGTTTAATTAATATTGATATTAGTGCCCTAAGAATAAAATGTTCTAAAGATTTATGTGAAATTGTTTATTAATAAAAAAAAATTTATATACATGATAAAACGACTTTTCTACTCTTTAGATTTCATCCACTACTAGGTATTTGTGGACAACAACTAGTGCAGGTAGATTATCTGAATTCACAGTGTACTGATCCTGATGTACTGCAGTCAGGGTCACATTTTCTACAGTAGAGTGTGACTTCACTCTTGTCATATCTCTTTGTATAGTCAATTATACTATTCTCATTCATCTATAGAATTGAAATGTTTCAATTTGTTCATTTAAAGTAATTTCACAAACTGTGTCCTCAAGTGTCGAATCACATTCCCTCAAAGTCAAATAAAAATTAGTGGGTTTATAATCATAACACCCAGTGTCTTCACATCGATGACGTAGAAACCATATTCTTTTGTTATTCCAACAGTTGAATCGATGACCCGGTTCCTCCTCCCAGAACAATCTAAAACCACGACGATACCGATCTCGTAGCAATAAACTAAAATCACGGTTAGGATTCTTTCAAATCATACCGGGATATGTACTCTCCCACTGATTACATTTATCATAATGACAATTGGAGCATAGGTGGCCTTTAGGATGAGCGTCACACACCTCTTCAAGACAGGAATTACAAGTTTTAATTTGCACAGCATATCCTCTATGCACTTTACACGGGTTGCATAATCTACACTTTTCATCACACTCATCGATCAATGTGCAATTCTCACATGATGACCGACTGCCCTGTGTGTAAATACATAGTGCACACGCATGAAACATTTTGTCATGTGTTGAAACTCTCACTGTCACATTGAAACTGAGCTAGCAACAAAAAAAATTGTCTGAGATAGAGAGAGAGAGAGAGAGAGGAGTAAATCATCCTTGAGCACCATCTTTCTCACGGAAAAAGTTCTAAATTCCTAAACTATTGTTTAAAAGCATATCAACAATATAATTTTGCCGTGTCGGGATCAATATATCAATAAATTGTGTAAATGCATTTGGACCACGACGTAGAAGCCTCATACAATAGTCTAATCGTGAAGACTCAGTTTTCATTATATCGACAAGCGTTCCCCGAGAAAATATCTTCCTTTGAATAGACAACTCTAGAAAATCATCATCTAGAATCAAACGTTTTTCCATAAGAACTAGATTCATCATGATTCGCTCTTTTTCCAATCTATCCATTTTTTAGAGTCCTAACTCTGTCACAACCAACTTCAGACTAACCAGAATTTCTTTTTGTACTCTAGAAAATATAAGCTAGTCTACTATAGAAAGAAAAAATACCATTGATTTAGAAATTTTATCGAACATAATTACAATAATAATAATATTCACTGATGCATTTTGTTCTCATCAATATATTTCGATAGGACATCTAATGCTGAGCGAAATTTATTTATATGGAGAGTATTCAATTTTCCAGCAAAACATAATTGCTCCTCCTGCTTAAATTTGCTTAATGATAGCACGTATCTCGCATACATAATGTCCCATTCAAGACGTAGTCTACAGCCTGAAGTTGTTTCTAGAGCCAAATTGGGTAGTCGTATATCGTTGCTGCTGCTGCTGTCCATTCCATTATTAATCTCCAATAGTGTAAATGCACCACTCATTTTTTTTTCCTCCACTAATATCCTCTCAAATAAACTATTCTCTTTGAATTAAATTCTCTTACTAATATGAATTGTAAAGAAAACTATTCCTTTTATTCAAATCCCCATCACCAATCAAGTTATACTCGTTCCTCTTTGAAAGGGTGTAATGCCCCTGTAGAATAGGACTACCAGAAAAACCTGTTTGGTACATAGGAGTCCCAGAAATGGAATCTCTTACCCTACTGACACATCCCTCCAGCGCCCGGGGACAGGTATTGTAAGCTATGCCCTGGGGTATATATGGTTCTTATGGAAGGATGCTCGTATAAGCTTCAGAGAGGGCTAATTTGTTTGGAAAGTGAAAGTTCTAGTTCACTTTTAAGAGTCAAAAGAGATCGGAGGGCCACTACCCTCCCCCCTCCACGCCATTTTCTCTGAAATGCATCAAATACAAATTTTGAGATAGCCCTTTTGTTATAAATAGTTAAAAGGTTAGATAAAAAAAACTCTGGTGTCAACAACCCCCCCCATGGCCCTGGGACAGGCGTTTTCAGTTATGCCCTCGGGGCATTTATGGTCCTTATGGAAGGGATGGTCGTATAAACTTCAAAGGGGGCTCATTTTTTTGGCAAGTGTATGTTTTAGTTCACTTTTTAAGAGCCAAAAGAGATCGGAGGGCAACTAGCCCCCCCTTCCACGCCCTTTTTCCCTAAGTGCATCAAATGAAAAATTTAATGCATAAATAAAATCAAATCAGATAAAAAATAGTTCAAACATCAGATGTCAAAATTTCTGGGTTGACACAATCCCCCAGGGTCCGGGGACAGGAGTTGTAATTTATGCCCTGGGGTCATATATGGCTATTCTAGAAGTGATGCTTGTAAAAATTTCAGAGAGGGCTCATTTCATTTAAATTTGAAATTGATAGTTCACTTTTATAGAGTCAACAGAGATCTAAGGGCAGTTAGCCCAGGGACATGCGTTGTAAGTTATACTCTGGGGATATGGTTCTTATAGAAGGAATGCTCGTATAAACATCAGAGAGGGCTCATTTGATTGAAAATAGAAAGTTCTCGTTCACTTTTAAAGAGTCAAAAAGATCAAATGTTAATTAGCCCCCCCCACGCCCTTTTTACCGAAACCCTTCCGATAAAATTTTGAGATAGTCATTTTGTTAAAAATAGTTCAAACATCAGATAATAATAACTCCAAGGTTAACACATACCCATTTTTTCACTTTGATATTGTTACTTTGATACCAGTTTTGACACTTTGATGAACATTTGAATTTATTGTAACGTTTGATTTTGAAATAAGGAATTTTTAAAAACTTAAAATTTTTTGCAGTCAAAAACGAAAAAAAAAAAATTTATCAAACTTTCCGAAAAATAAGTTTTTCAAAGAAAAGTAAAGACGATCTTAAACTTAAGTTCAGCAGATACAAATACCTGTTAAAATTCAAACTAAAAACAACCAGAAATTACTATTAAAGAACAAATGAAACCCCGAACGAACAGAAATTAAATAAACAATCATAGCAAAAAACATACAAGTTATAATATAAATGAATACATATATCTTAAAGCGAGTAATGCTTAGATTGAATCTCAAAATCAAGCTTAAAACGAAAAAAGTGTTTTCCTATTGAAGTATAGATTAAACTTAAAACGAACAGAAATTTAAACTATACTGAAAGCTGTATACGTCTTGAACAGTCTTGGAAAGTATAAACAACATCAAATTGAATATTAAATGTATAATGATATTCATTGTTGAAAGATCCATCCGATCAAGAATTTATTTCACTATAATTTTATTTTTGTTTTCAATGCTGTAAGAGCTGGAAAAGAAAATATTTGTAATATAATTCGTTTTCAGTTAAGCGCCAATGACACAGTAGGCCTTTTGGTTTTTATTTACATTTAAGGAAGGAGCAGTATCCAAACACTTGTTTGTAGTGAAACTATATTCGTATTGAACTACTTTAAAAAGAGCTTATAAATTAAACTGAATATTTGATTTATAATAATATTAATTGCTGAAAACTCATCAGTTCAAAATTTTACTATAATTTTAATGTTTATTTTCAATACAAAGTACAAAAGAAAATATTTGCCATAAAATTGGTTTTCAGTAAAGCGCCAATGAAGCAGTAGGTTTTAGACTTTTACAGTGAGAGAAGGAGGTGATACCCAAACTCCTGTTTATAGTAACTTTAGTTCGTTTCAAGCTTGAGTTGCATATTCAATTTAAGTTTCACTCGTTTTAAGGTTATTTTATTAATTTACATTAATATCTATTGTATGTTTGTTTGCATTGATTGTTTATTTAATTTCTGTTTGTTTTAAGTTTAATTGATACTTCAATAGGAAAATATTTTTTTTCGTTTTAACCTTGATTTTGATATTCAATCTAAGCATTACTCACTTTAAGATCTATTTATTCATTTATATTATTACTTGTTGTCTGTTTTTTGCTGTGATTGTTAATTTAATTTCTGTTCGTTTTGGGTTTCATTTATTCTTTAATTGTAATTTCTGGTCGTTTTGAGTTTGAATTTTAACAGGTATTTGCATCTGCTGAGCTTATGTTTAAAATGCCCTTTACTTTTCTGTGAAAAACTTATTTTTCGGAATTTTTTTTTTTTTTTTTATCCATTTATGTGAAAATACGTATTCAGGTAAATCAAGAGACACCATGTATAGCCATGCTATAAAAATTGCGCATTTGTACCATTTTGAGAACGGGCTGGGCTTTAAATCATACAGTCAAGGGAGTGTTGAAGGGGGGGGGGTAAATAGATACTGAACTATGATTTGTTGGGGAGGAAAGAGCGCTTAATCTAAAGACACTCTCACTAAATGCAGTTTATCAAAATGGCATATCTATAATATCTCTGCAAATTTTCGGAGGGTGGAATTGAAACTTTTTGATAGTGTGGGAGAAGTAGGGGGACACGAGAGGATTCTAGGGAATGGGAATGGCTAAGAATGTTTTGTTTTCGGTCAGGCTATTTGCTTTTGCATTTTAAATCTCTATGGGAACTAGAATTTATTAACGTCTCGGTAGCGAGGTGAACAGTCAAACACAATTCAATATGTTTCATTGTGAGTGGGTATAAAAGGCTGAATGCAGAAGTAGAGGGTTTCAGGGGGTGCCTGCTTAAAACATTATTCTTAAGATTTTCAAGAATTTTAGCACATTAAAAAGGACTGTTTAGGTTCAAAAACTTGTCTGGATGGCTTGAGGTTTACTTGTGACCAAGGTCTGACTGAAGACACTATTCATGGACGACAATATAGATGCAAATCCTATGAAGCATGTCTTGGCAACATGGGGGACAAAAACAGGGGAAAATACATAAATCAAGGGTTTATTTCACTTCATATCCATTCCCTTTTTGAATGGTCAAGCTATTTGATATTCTCTTGCAATAATGTTCTGCTTTGACAATGATTTGTAGCTTAAACTCCTTTACAACGTAATTGAAATTCTAGTTGTAACACCAGATTTGACCGCACAGAATGCTGAGAGTTAAATTTTACAAGATCAGAAACTCCGTAACTTAGTTTTGTGCCAAGATCATTCATATTAAAACTTCCACTAGGTGGAAACTTGGACGACGAAAGGTGGTTGCTAAAAAGGAGATCATTCAACTTGATTGCTGCACGTCCTGGTGTCCATTTCTTCAAAAGTGCATGTGTTCCAGTACCTTGTTCAAATTTTGTGGAAGTAAAACTCCTTTATTCTTGGAATTAATTTAAAAAACATATTCTAAACGAAAAGTTTTATAAAGAAAGTAGAGAGATATTAAAGCCTAAAGTGAGCAGAAATGAAATCAAGTAATAAGCCAAACTTAAAACGAGCAAAAGTTACAATGAATGATGGAATGAAGACAAAAACAACCAAGAATTAAAATGAATAATCAAATGAATCTTACAGGAGACAAAATTATCACAATTAAGAGTAGAGCAACTAGCTAATGAAATTGTTCAGAGATTGGGATGCATTAGAACTCTACTGAAATGATTAATATTTCAAAATTGTATTTTTAGTCCGATATAAGATTGACACCAAAAAAAAAAAAAAAAAAACTAACCCAAAGTTTCTGATTATTTTAAATTGATTATCTATAACTTGTTTATCTATTGTAATCTCTGTTCATTTCACGTTTCATTTATTTTTTATACTGATTTATGTTCGTTTAACACTTGAATTACCACTTGATTTTGTTTCTGCTCACCTTCTGTTTTTCTTTGAAAGAGCCTTTTAATTGAAAATGTTTTTAATTAATGCCCTAATAAAAATACTAAATAAAACAAATGGTGTTGACACTTATTAATAGAAAAAGTTTGATTTTTAGTTGAGATAGCTATTGTGAGTTAATTGTAGAAATATTTTTTACGGTTATTTTTAGTTTTCTGCTTAAGAACTAAAATATTGGATTGGATTTAAAATTTTAGGAAGAATTCAAACATTCAGTCAAAACGTTTGATTACCCATAGTCTTGGACAACAGCTTTTTTATATTGTTTTTCAAAGAATAGTTTTATATTATGTTCTTTCTCAACTGTTGGTGTTTAAATCAAGTAGGCTATGTCAAGCTAATTTATAAAAAAAAATTTTGTTGTATTTTTTTTCTTAGCTTTTTACTATAGCTCATTTTTGACCTTCCCTGTGTTCCTGGTTACGAACGCTGAAATCCCGAGTTTGGAACTAGAGGCCGACTCTTAGATGCGTAAAATTGATGTAATTTCTGTAACAGGGATCCAAGCCCAGAATTGGGACCTTTTAAAAATTAATAATCCCTCCTAATTAATAAGAATTCGTCCTCATGACCACCCCCTCTGTTCAAATGTAGGAGGAATTTTATTATTTGTATAAGTTTTTCAAAGTAAAGTAAAGAATTCCATTGAACCAAAAATAAGCAAAAATAAAATCCAATAATCTACCAAGCGTGAAACTACCACAAATCAGCATCGATAAATAAATGAAACCCACAACGAACAGAAAACATAGGTAACGCTATAGCGTTGCCTATAGTAAATGTCATACAGCTCCAATGTTTTATTATTATTGATTTTTTTATTCATTTTAATTTCCCAGAGGTACTTCATATGGAAGGAGTCGTCGTATAAACTTCAAAGGAGGCTCATTTGATTGGAAATCGAGAGTTCTAGTGCCCTTTTTAAGGGTCAAAAGTGGTTGGAAGGCAACTAACACCCCTTCCACGCCCATCATTTCCCAAAACACATCCAATAAAAATTTTGAGATAGCTGTTTTGTTCAGCGTAGTTGATTTCCAGATGGAAATTATATTTTTGAGGAGGACAGTCCCCCCATAGCCCTCGGGGCACGGGCTGTAAGTTATGCCTTGGAGGGATATAAGATTTTTATAGAACGTTTTGTCGTAGAAACTTCAAAAAGGGCTCAGTCGATTGGAAATTCAAATGGCTAGTGCTCTTTTTAATAGTCAAAAGTGATTGAAGGGCAACTAACCCCCCTCTCACGCCCAACTTTTCCCCAAACACATCCAATCAACATTTTGAGATAGTCATTTTGTTCAACGTAGTTAAAAATTCTGGAAACTAGGTCTTTGAGGATGACAACCCCCCACAGCCCTCAGGGTAAGGGTTGTAAGTTATGCCCTGGGCTTTTATAGAAAGCGTTGTCGTAGAAACTTCAAAAAGGGCTCATTCAATTGAAAAATTTAAATGGCTAGTACCCTTTTAAACGGTCAAAAGTGATTGGAAGGCAACTAACACCCCTTCCACGCGCACTGTTTTCCCAAACACATCCAATCAAAATTTTGAGATAGCCATTTTGTTCAACATAGTTGAAATTTCTGGAAATTATATCTTTGAGCAGAGCACTTCCCCGCAGTCTTCAGGGCAAGGGTTATAAATTATGCCCTGGGGGCAAATATGGTTCTTATGGAAGTAATGCTCGTATAAACTTCAGAGAGGGCTCATTTGATTGGAAATTGAAAGTTTTAATTCACTGTTTAAGAGTCAAAAGCGATCGGAGGGCAGCTAGCCTCCCCCAACACTCCATTTATTCTTTTCCCAGTGGCACTTCATGTAGAAGGGGTCTTCGTATAAACTTCAAAGAGGCTTATTCGATTGGAAATCAAGAGTTCTAATGCCCTTTTTAAGAGTCAAAAGTGATAGGGGGACAGATAGCCCCTCCCAAGCCAATTTATCCCAAATACATCTTAAAAAAAATTTGAGGTAGCTATGTTGTTAAAAATACTTAAAAGATCATTTAACATAAACTCCTGTACGTCTGGCCAGTTCGTTAAAAATAGTTAAAAAAACTCCTGTGTCGACGCAGCCCCCCAGGGCCCGGGGCAGACGTTGTAAGTTTTGCTCTGGGGGCATATATGGTTCTTATGGAAGGTATACTCGTATAAACTTCGGAGAGGGGTCATTTGAATGGAAGTTTAAAGTTCTAGTTCATTTTTAAAGAGTCAAAAGATATCGAAGGGCAACTACCCCCCCCTCCATGCTCTTTTTTACTCAAACCCATCCGATAAGAACTTTGAGATAGCCGTTTTTTAAATATAGCTAAAGATCATATAATGAAAACTCCGGGGTCGACACAACCCCCCTAGGGCCCGGAGGCAGGCGTTGTAAGTAATGCTCTGGGGGGCATATATAGTTCTTATGGAAGGGATTCACACATAAACTTCGGAGAGGGCTTATATGATTGGAAATTGAAAGTTGTCGTTCACTGTTTAAGAGTCAAAAGAGATCGGAGGGCAACTAGCCCCCCTCTCCACATCCTATTTTCCTCAAACGCATCCGATAAGAACTTTGAGAGAGCCATTTTTTTTCAAAATGGTTCAAAGATCATATAGCGAAAACTCTAGGGTCGACACAATCCTTCAGGCCCAGGGGTAAGCATTGTAAGTTATGATGGCATATACAGCTGCATGCCTGGATGACATATACAGCTGTTGTGGAAGGGATGTTCGTATAAACTTCAGAAAGGGCTCATTTCATTGGAAATTTAAAGTTCTAGTTCAGTTTTTAAGAGTCAAAAGAGATCAGAGGGCAACTATCCCCTCTCACCCCTTTCCTCCAACTGCATCCGATAAAAATTTTGAGATAGTCATTTTGTTAAAAGTAGTTCAAAGGTCACTATAAAAAACTCCGGTGTCGACACAACAACCCAGGGCCCGGGGGAAGGCGTTGCAAGTTATTCCCTGGGGGCATATATTGTTCTTATGGAAGGGATGCTCGTATAAACATCAGAGAGGGCTGATTTGAATGGAAATTGAAAGTTCTAGTTCAATTTTTAAGAGTCAAAAGGGATCGGATGGCTCATAGCCCCCGCCACGCCGTTTTTCCCCTAACCCATCCGATACAAATTTTGAGATGGCCATTTTTTGAAAATAGATCAAAGGTCAGATAACAAAATTCTGGTGTCGACACAACACCCCAGGGTCCGAGGGGCAGGCATTGTAAGCTTTGTTCTTGGGCCGTATATGGTTCTTATGAAAGGGATGCTCTTATAAACTTTAGAGAGGGCACATTTGAACGAAAATTAAAAGTTCTAGTTCATTTTCTCAGAGTAAAAAAAAGAGCGGAGGGCAACTAGCCCCTACCGCCCTCCACGCTTTTGGGTTTATCGGATGGATAAACCCATCCGATAAAAATTTGAGGTGACCATTTTGTAGAAAATAGTTCAAACATCAGATAATAAAACCACGGGGTCGACACAACCCCCCAGGTCCCAGGAACAGGTGTTGTAAGGTATACTCTGGGGGTATAAATGGTTTTTATAGAAGGGATGCTCGTATAAACTTCAGAGAGGGCTCATTTGATTGAAAATAGAAAGTTCTAGTTCCCTTTTAAAGAGTCAAAAGAGACCGAAGGGCACTCAGCCCCCCACCCACACCCTTTTCTTCCCAAACTGATCCGATAAAAATTTTGAGCTAGCCATTTTGTTAAAAATATTTCAAACACCTGAAAATAAAAATCGAAATTTTACACAATCCCATTTTTTCATTTTGATTTTGTTACTTTGATACCAGTTTTAATACTTGATGAACTTTCAATTTTTTTTTAATGTTTGATTTTGAAATAAGGAATTTTAAAAAACTAAAAAAATTTTGAAATCAAAAACGAATAAAATTAATTAAAAAAAGCTTTCCGAAAAATAAGTTTTTCAAAGAAAAGTGAAGGCCATTTTAAAATTAAGCTCAGCAGATACAAATATTGTAAAAATAGTAATTTCTGGTCGTTTTGAGTTTGAATTTTAACAGGTATTTGTATCTGCTGAGCATGGCCTTGAAAATGGCCTTTAACTTTCTTTGAAAAACTTATTTTTCGGAAGTTTTTTTTTTAATTAATTACAATAAATAACCGAGTCAAACCCCAAACGAGCAGAAATTAACATGAGTAGGGCTCAAAACCCATATGACTTCCCAGGGCCAGAACATAATTTGCACTTTGCTGACAAATATAAATGTTTTACTTTCATAACTTTAATGAATCAAATAATATTAACATTTTGATTACTAAATATCAGTATGTGTATATTAAACTGACAATGCACATTCATTTGTATTTTTTTTCCGTAAAGTGCAAATTATGTTCTGGCCTTGGGAAGGCATATGGGTTTTGAGTCCTATTGATGTTAGTTTCTGCTCGTTTTGAGTTGGACTCGGTTATTTATTGCAATTTCTGTTCGTTATAGGTTTCATTTATTTATCAATGCTGATTCGTCGTAGTTTCACGCTTGGTAGATTATTTGATTTAATTTTTGCTCATTTTTGGCTTAATGGAAGTAGAAAGGTCCCTATTGATCGTGACGGGAGTCAATATATGGGCATAGAATACTGACGGGACCGTGTGCTGCAATCTACAATTTAGTCTACGTTGACGGGACATAATTTATTCAAGGATTATCGATCGAGTCTAATGAGGTCAAGGTCAATCGATTTGTTGTTATTTGTCCATAGGAATTGTCTCCGGGCGAAGTTTGCTCATGCGCATTAACGAGGGAGACATGTATTGATCTAGGACAAGTGAATTTCCGAGAACTTGATTTACATAATCGGTGGTGAATGTATTGATCTAGGACTCGAGTGGGAAAACGGATTTACGAGAACTTGATTTGCATAATCGAGGGTAGTGAATTTCCGAGAAATTGATTTGCATAATCGGGGGGGAGAATGTATTGATTCACAAAAGGGAAATTAGAAATGACATCACTTGTTTCCTAGGAATTATACGGGACTCTAAAGAGATAAATTAATATTCTATTTTTTTAATACGGCTTCTTTGATCTTTAAGTCAGAGAGAATACGGCTTCTTCGATCTTTAGGTCTCAGAAAAAAATTAATATTCTATCGAAACCATAATAGTGTAGCTAGGAACATCTATGAGATGAAGAGATTAACGCGGGAAATGGTTTCCCAGGAATTTCAAATGTGACAGCGCAGGGATGCCAAAACAAAAGGAACACGCAGAAATTACGTTTAGGGATTATTTGGGCGAAACCGTTTTGAGACATTTTAGAAAATGATTTGAGCGAAACAGTTTGAGGCATTTTAGAAGATGATTTTAGAAGAGGATTTGAGGGTGAAACTCTGTGGTCGTTATAATACACAAGTTCCATTTGAACAATGTTGTGAGGTCCCCAACACCAAAGAACCCCCCTACCCCAACCCCGAAGGAACCCCCAAACCCTCCCCAACCCCGAAGGAACCCCCGGCCCCCAATGGCCCCCAAAGCCCCCCCCATTTTTTAATACTTTTTTATGTGCACTTGAGACATCGAAGGGCCCCCCACATTTCAAAAGGCTTTATTATATCTTTTTAGAACAAGTTTTTTCTTAATATTCCCTCCTCAACCCATTTTATAAGTTGATGTACTCATCCTTTTCACTACTACTTTACCTTACGACTTTTTGAATACCCCAACGCCAAGCAGTACTTTTCAAAAGACTTTTTTATATTATTTCAGAATAAGTTCTCTACGTAATGTCCCTCCTAAACCAATTTTACAACTTGAGGTCCTCATCATTTTCACCCACATCTTTACTTTATTGTTTTTAGAATATCCCATCACCAAGCAATACTTTCAAAAGGCTTTTTTATATCTTTTCAGAACAAAAATCAAATATTATTAATAAAATTACATGTATTATAAATGTGTACATCAAAGTAATAACAATCTTCTTTAATACCACCAAATGTTTACTGAACACACACAATTTTTCTTAGAAATAATATTTTTCATCAGTGATAACACTTTTTCTGTTCGAACTAGTAGGTTTTCTACCAAAATTACCAAATTTTTTTTTAGAAGTAACATTTTTTGACTGTGATAACAACTTTTCTGTCAGAAGTAGCAAGTTCTGCTTAACACTAACAAACCTTCTCATCAAAGTAACGACGTTTTACCTTAATATTAACATACTTTTACTGAACACACACAAATTTCTCTTAGAAATAATATTTTTCATTTGTGATAACACTTTTTCTGTTCGAACTAGCAAGTTTTCTACCAAAGATACCAAATTTTTTCTTAGAAGTAACATTTTTTGACTGAGATAACAACTTTTCTGTCAGAAGTAGCAAGTTCTGCTTAACACTAACACACCTTCTCATCAAATTAACGACATTTTTCCTTAATACTAACATACTTTTACTGAAGACACACAAATTTATCTTAGAAATACTATTTTTCATCAGTGATAACACTTTTTCTGTTCGAACTAGCAAGTTTTATACCAAAGATACCAAATTTTTTCTTAGAAGTAACATTTTTTTGACTGTGATAACAACTTTTCTTGTTCAGAATGTAGGAGAACCCCAAATGCTCATCCCTAAAAAGGCAAGTTAACCCTAAAAAGTTAAAGAATTTTTTTGAAATCACACTTTCAGATTCAGCATGTCAGGGAACACACTTTCAGGTTCAACAAGTTGGAGAACCCTAAATACTCATCCCTAAAAAGACAAGTTAACTTTAAAAGGTTAAAGAATTTTTTTGAAATCACACTTTCAGATTCAGCATATCAGGGAACACACGTTCAGGTTCAGCATGTAGGAGAACCCTAAATGATCATCCCTAAAAAGGCAAGTTAACCCTAAAAGGTTAAAGAATTTTTTTGAAATCACACTTTCAGATTCAGCATGTCAGGGAACACACTTTCAGGTTCAACAAGTTGGAGAACCCTAAATACTCATCCCTAAAAAGGCAAGTTAACTCTAAAAGGTTAAAGAATTTTTATGAAATCACACTTTCAGATTCAGCATCTCAGGGAGCACACTTTCAGGTTCAACATGTTGGAGAACCCTAAATGTTCATCCCTAAAAAGGTAAGTTAACTCTAAAAGGTTAAAGAATTTCTCTGAAATTACATTTTTCAGATTCAGCATGACAGAGAACACACGTTCAGGTTCAGCATGTAAGAGAACCCCAAATGCTCATCCCTAAAAAGGCAAGTTAACCCTAAAAGGTTAAAGAATTTTTTTGAAATCATAATTTCAGATTCAGCATGCCAGGGAACACACTTTCAGGTTCAATAAGTTGGAGAACCCTAAATACTCATCCCTAAAAAGGCAAGTTAACCCTAAAAGGTTAAAGAATTTTTTTGAAATCACACTTTCAGATTCAGCATGTCAGTGATCACACTTTCAGGTTCAGTATGTTAGAGAACCCTAAATGCTCATCCTTAAAAATGTAAGTTAATTCTAAAAGGTTAAAGAATTTCTCTGAAATTACACTTTTTAGATTCAGCATGACAGAGAAGTCATATATTACTTTTCAACTTCTTTTATATCTAAACACCAAATTTTCGCAATGAAAAAGAAATATATTACAGATCAATTTTAATTTTTACCTGAGAAAATAAAAAGGCTCCACTTCAGTTCTTAATTTCTCAAAGACATAAAAAATTTAAAGTTCGTTTCTAAATTTTTACATAGAAGATAGGAAAAGTCATACTATGATTGTGAATATTTTCAATGAAGATAAAAAAGTTTCACTTTAATTCTAAATTTTCTTAAATTCAGTTTCGATTTTTTCTCAAAGAGATGAAAAATAAAATTAAAGTTCTGTTCTAAATTTTTAATATAAGATAGAAAAAGTTATACTTTTATCGTGAATATTTTCAATGAAGATAAAAAACTCCAGTGTGAATATTTTCCCGAAACACAAAGTTGTACTTCAATTTTAGATTTTCTCAACGAAGTGAAGAAAAGTTCCACTTCTCTTCTGAATTTTCTCAATAAAATTAGTTATTGATCAATACTATTTTCCCAAATAATATAAAAAGGTTCCACTTCAATTCAGATTTTTCCCCAAAGTCATAAATTTAAAGCTTTCACACACTTTTTTTGTAGACGATAAAAAAACTTACACCTTGATCATTAATATTTCACTCTTAAGATAAGGAGCTCCACTTTAATTCTTAGCTTTTTTCCAAAGACATAAACAAATTTAAAGTAATGTTCTAAATTTTAGTGTAGAAGATAGGAAAAGTTACACTAGGTTAGGTTAGCCTACGTACGCGCGCGTACGTAGGATAACCTAACCTAACCATACTCGCCGGAATATCCCCCCAGGTCGACTTTGCTCATGATAAGTTAACCTAGCCTAACTTCACTTAAACAAGAAGAAATGTTTCTATTTATTTATTAATATTTATTTATACCTAACTTAAACTATTGTTTTGGAGGTTAGATGAATGAGCATGAACGATTGTCTTTAATAATAGAACGAGGCACTAATTTTCTGATTTAGAAATTTGAGGGGTAAATACATAAGACAAAGGAGCTAAAATTTAATTTAAAATTAGAACAGAACTTTAAATTTTTCATCTGTTTGAGAAAAAAAAACAGAACTGAAGTGGAACCTTTTTATTTTCTTGGAAAAATTGGAAGAGAACTTGAACATTTTGCACTTCATTGAGAAAATTTAGAATTAAAGTGGAACATTTTATCTTCAAGGTGAATATTCACGATCAATGTATAACTTTTTCTATCTCCTATAAAAAATTTGGAACAAAACTTTAAATTTTTTCATCTCTTTGTGAAAAATCGGAACTGAATTTAAGAAAAATTTCAAATAAAGTGAAACTTTTTATCTTCATGGAAAATAAACACAATCAAAGTATAACTTTTCCTATCTTCTAAGGAAAAATTTAGAACAGAACTTTAAATTTTTTATGTCTTTGAGAAATTAAGAACTGAAATGGAAGGTGGAGCTCCTTATCTTCATGAAGAATATTCACGATCAAAATATAACTTTTCTATCTTCTATGAAAAAATTTAGAACAGAACTTTAAATTTCTTTATGTCTCGATGAACTTAAAAAACTAATGTGGAAGATTTTTATTTTTCTCTGGAGAAATTAGAATTGAATTGTAAGTTCTTTAATAAAATTCGGAATTGAGTTAACTTTTCATGATCAAAGTATAACTCTTTCAATCTTCTATGAAAAATTTGGAACAGTACTTTAAATTTTTCCATCTCTTTGAGAAAATCTGAACTGAAGTGGAAAATTTTTATTTTCTCTGGAAAAAATAGAATGGATCTGTAGCTTATTTTTTTTTCATTGAGAAAATTCAGAAGAGAACTTGAACTTTTCTTCACCTTGTTGAGAAAATTAGAAATAAAATGAAGCTTTTTATCCTCCTGGAAAATATTCACATTCATAGTGCAACTTTTCCTATCTTCTACGCTAAAATTTAGAACATTACTTTAAATTTGTTTATGTCTCTGGGAAAAATCTCAGAATTAAAGTGGAGATCCTTTTCTTCATAGTGAAATATTCACGATCAATGTGTAACTTTTTATATCTCCTACAAAAAATTTGGATGAAAACTTTAGGGAAAAATCTGAATTGAAGTGAAACCTTTTTATATTATTTGGAAAAATAGAATTGATCAATAACTAATTTTATTGAGAAAATTCAGAAGAGAAGTGGAACTTTTCTTCACTTCGTTGAGAAAATCTAAAATTGAAGTACAACTTTGTCTTTCGGGAAAATATTCACACTGAAGTTTTTTATCTTCATTGAAAATATTCACGATCAAAGTATAACTTTTTCTATCTTATATGAAAAATTTAGAACAGAACTTTAATTTAATTTTTCATCTCTTTAAGAAAAAATAGAAACTGAATTTAAGAAAATTTAGAATTAAAGTGAAACTTTTTATCTTCATTGAAAATATTCACAATCATAGTATGACTTTTCCTATCTTCTATGTAAGAATTTAGAACAGAACTTTAAATTTTTTATGTCTTAGAGAAATTAAGAACTGAAGTGGAGCATTTTTATTTTCTCAGGTAAAAATTAGAATTGATCTGTAATATATTTCTTTTTCATTGCGAAAATTTGGTGTTTAGATACAAAAGAAGTTGAAAAGTAATATATGACTTCTCTGTCATGCTGAATCTAAAAAATGTAATTTCAGAGAAATTCTTTAACCTTTTAGAGTTAACTTACCTTTTTAAGGATGAGCATTTAGGGTTCTCTAACATACTGAACCTGAAAGTGTGTTCCCTGACATGCTGAATCTGAAAGTGTGATTTTAGAAAAATTCTTTAACTTTTTAGAGTTAACTTGCTTTTTTAGGGATGAGTATTTAGGGTTCTCCAACTTGTTGAACCTGAAAGTGTGTTCCCTGACATGCTGAATCTGAAAGTGTGATTTAAAAAAATTCTTTAACCTTTTAGGGTTAACTTGCCTTTTTAGGGATGAGCATTTGGGGTTCTCTTACATGCTGAACCTGAACGTGTGTTCTGTCATGCTGAATCTGAAAAATGTAAGAATTTCAGAGAAATTCTTTAACCTTTTAGAGTTAACTTACCTTTTTAGGGATGAGCATTTAGGGTTCTCCAACACACTGAACGTGAAAGTGTGTTCCCTGACATGCTGAATCTGAAAGTTTAGAGTTAACTTGCCTTTTTAGGGATGAGTATTTAGGGTTCTCCAACTTGTAGAACCTGAAAGTATGTTCCCTGACTTGCCGAATCTAAAAGTGTGATTTCAAAAAAAATTCTTCAACCTTTTAGGGTTAACTTGCCTTTTTAGGGATGAGCATTTGGGGTTCTCCCACATGCTGAACGAGAAAAGTTGTTATCTCAAAAAAAAAATGTTACTTCTAAGAAAAATTTGGAATCTTTGGTAGAAAACTTGCTAGTTCGAACAGAAAAAGTGTTATCACTGATCAAAAATATTATTTCTAAGAGAAATTTGCGTGTGTTCAGTAAAAGTATGTTAGTATTAAGGTAAAATGTCGTTACTTTGATGAGAAAGTTTGTTAGTGTTAAGCAAAACTTGCTACTTCTGACAGAAAAGTTGTTATCACAGTCAAAAGAATGTTACTTCTAAGAAAAAATTTGGCTTCTTTGGTAGAAAACTTGCTAGTTCGAAAAGAAAAAGTGTTATCACTGAGGAAAAATATTATTTCTAAGAGAAATTTGTGTGTGTTCAGTAAAAGTGAGTTAGTATTAAGGTAAAATGTCGTTACTTTGATGTGAAGGTCTGTTAGTGTTAAGCAAAACTTGCTACTTCTGACAGAAAAGTTGTTATCACAATCAAAAAAATGTTAATTCTAAGAAAAAATTTGGTATCTTTGGTAGAAAACTTGCTAGTTCGAACAGAAAACGTGTTGTCACTGAGGAAAAATATTATTTCTAAGAGAAATTTGTGCGTGTTCAGTAAAAGTTTGTTAGTTTTAAGGTAAAATGTCGTTACTTTGATGAGAAGGTTTGTTAGTGTTAAGCAAAACTTGATAATTCTGACAGAAAAGTTGTTATCACAATCAAAAAAATTTTACTTCTAAGAAAAAATTTGGTATCTCTGACAGATAACTTGCTAGTTCGAACAGAGAAAGTGTTATCACTGACGATAAATATTATTTCTAAGAGAAATTTGTTTGTGTTCAGTAAAAGTAAGTTAGTTTTAAGGTAAAATGTCGTTACTTTGATGAGAAGGTTTGTTAGTGTTAAGAAGAAATTGCTACTTCTGTCAGGAAGTTGTTATCACAATCAAAAAATGTTACTTCTAAGAAAAATTTGGTATCTTTGGTAGAAAACTTGCTAGTTCGAACAGAAAAAGTGTTATCACTGATGAAAAATTTTATTTCTAAAAGAAATTTGTGTGTGTTCTGTAAAAGTAAGTTAGTATTAAGGTAAAAAGTCGTTACTTTGGTGAGAAGGTTTGTTAGTGTTAAGCAAAACTTGCTACTTCTGACAGAAAAGTTGTTATCACAGTCAAAAGAATGTTACTTCTAAGAAAAAATTTGGCATCTTTGGTAGAAATCTTGCTAGTTCGAACAGAAAACGTGTTATCACTGAGGAAAAATATTATTTCTAAGATAAATTTGTGTGTGTTCAGTAAAAATATGTTAGCATTAAGGTAAAATGTCGTTACTTTGATGAGAAGGTTTGTTAGTGTTAAGCAAAACTTGCTACTTCTGACAGAAAAGTTGTTATCACAATCAAAAAAATGTTACTTCTAAAAAAATATTTGGTATCTTCGGTAGGAAACTTGCTAGTTTGAACAGAAAAAGTGATATCACTGAGGAAAAATATTATTTCTAAGATAAATTTGTGCGTGTTCAGTAAAAGTATGTTAGTATTAAGGTAAAATGTCGTTACTTTGATGAGAAAGTTTGTTAGTGTTAAGCAAAACTTGATAATTCTGACAGAAAAGTTTTTATCACAATCAAAAAAATTTTACTTCTAAGAAAAAATTTGGTATCTCTGACAGATAACTTGCTAGTTCGAACAGAGAAAGTGTTATCATTGATGAAAAATATTATTTCTAAGAGAAATTTGTTTGTGTTCAGTAAAAGTAAGTTAGTTTTAAGGTAAAATGTCGTTACTTTGATGAGAAGGTTTGTTAGTGTTAAGCAGAACTTGCTACTTCTGTCAGGAAGTTGTTATCACAATCAAAAAATGTTACTTCTAAGAAAAATTTGGTATCTTTGGTAGAAAACTTGGTAGTTCGAACCGAAAAAGTGTTATCATTGATGAAAAATATAATTTCTAAGAGAAATTTGTGTGTGTTCAGTAAAAGTATGTTAGTATTAAACTAAAATGTCGTTACTTTGATGAGAAGGTTTTTTAGTGTTAAGCAGAACTTGCTACTTCTGACAGAAAGGTTGTAATCCGAGTCAAAAAAAATTTTACTTCTATGAAAAAATTTGGCATCTTTGCTAGAAAACTTGCTAGTTCGAACAGAAAAAGTGTTATCACTCATGAAAAGTATAATTTCTAAGATAAATTTGTGTGTGTTCAGTAAAAGTGTGTTAGTATTAAGGTAAAATGTCATTACTTTGATGAGAAGGTTTGTTAGTGTTAAGCAGAACTTGCTAATTCTGACAGAAAAGTTGTTATCTCGGTCAAAAAAATGATACTTCTAAGAAAAGATTTGGTATCTTTAGTAGAAAAGCTGCTAGTTCGAACAGAGAAAGTGTTATCACTGATGAAATATTTTATTTCTAAGAGAAATTTGTGTGTGTTCAGTAAAAGTATTTTAGTATTAAGGTAAAATGTTGTTACTTTGATGAGAAGGTTTGTTAGTGTTAAGCAAAACTTGCTACTTCTGACAGAAAAGTTGTTATCACAGTCAAAAAATGTTACTTCTAAGAAAAGATTTGGTATCTCTTGTAGAAAACTTGCTAGTTCAAACAGAAAAAGTGGTATCACTGATGAAAAATATTATTTCTAAGAGAAAATTGTGTGTGTTCAGTACACATTTGGTGGTATTAAAGAAGACTGTTATTACTTTGATGTACACATTTAAAATACATGTGATTTTTTTAATAATATTTGATTTTTGTACTGAAAAGATATAAAAAAGCCTTTTGAAAGTATTGCTTGGTGATTGGATATTCAAAAACCATAAAGTAAAGTAGTGGGTGAAAAGGATGAGTACTTCAATTTGTAAAATTGGTTTAGGAGGGACATTACGTAAAGAACTTGTTCTGAAATAATATAAAAAAGTCTTTTGAAAAGTACTGCTTGGCGTTGGGGCATTCAAAAAGTCGTAAGGGAAAGTTGTGGTGAAAAGGATGAGTACATCAACTTGTAAAATGGGTTTAGGAGGAAATATTAAGAAAGAACTTGTTCTGAAAAGATATAATAAAGCCTTTTGAAATGTTGGGGCCCTTCTATGTCTCAAGCGCACATAAAAAAGTATTAAAAAATGGGGGGGGGGCTTTGGGGGCTAGAGGGGCCCTTTTGGGGTCATTTGGGGCCGGGGGTTTCTTCGGGGTTGGGGAGGGTTTGGGGGTTCCTTCGGGGTTGGGGTGGGGGGGCCCTTTGGGGTTGGGTTAGGGGACCTCAAAACATTGTTCAAATCGAACTTGTGTATTATAACGACCACAGAGTTTCACCCTCAAATCCTCTTCTAAAATCATCTTCTAAAATGCCTCAAACTGTTTCACTCAAATCATCTTCTAAAATGTCTCAAAACGGTTTCGCCCAAATAATCCCTAAACGTAATTTCTTCGTGTTCCTTTTGTTTTGGCATCCCTGCGCTGTCACATTTGAAATTTCTAGGAAACCATTTCCCGCGTTAATCTCTTCATCTCATAGATGTTACTAGCTACACTATTATGGTTTCGATAGAATATTAATTTATCTCTGAGACCTAAAGATCGAAGAAGCCGTATTCTCTCTGACTTAAAGATCAAAGAAGCCGTATTAAAAAAATAGAATATTAATTTATCTCTTTAGAGTCCCGTATAATTCAAAGGAAACAAGTGATGTCATTTCTAATTTCTCTTTCGTGAATCAATAAATTCTCCCCAGCGATTATGCAAATCAATTTCTCGGAAATTCACTCCCCTCGATTATGCAAATCAAGTTTTCGGAAATCCATTTTCCCCCTCGAGGCCTAGATCAATACATTCCCCATCGATTATGTAAATCAAGTTCTCGGAAATTCACTTGTCCTAGATCAATATATCTCTCCCTCGTTAATGCGCATGTGCAAACTTCGCTCGGAGACAATTCCTATGGACGAACAACAACAAATCAATTGACCTTGACCTCATTAGACTCGATCGATAATCCTTGAATAAATTATGTCCCGTCAACGTTAGAATAAATTGTAGATGGCAGCACACGGTCCCGTCAGTATTCTATGCCCATATATGGACTCCCGTCACGCTCAATAGGGGCCTTTCTACTAATGGATTTCTTTGTTTTTCTTTGAAATTTTATTTTATCAAAAAAGTTTTTTTGATTAATTTCTATTCGTTTTATATTGATATTGTCTTTTCAGGGGAAAAGTAAGTAATACTTTAAATCTTTTCGTTTTTTTAAGACTTTTTAGTTTGGCCTCCTATTTGCATGCTGGAGAAAAACTTCAGCAATTTTTAACAACAAAAAACCTTCTAAAAATCGCGACATCAATAGCAGTGTTTAATTTAGTTTCATACCTCCTCTAGTTGACCTGAAATAAAAAACTTGATACCATTCGCAAAAAAATCTGTTAACTTTCTTTGATAGCTTGGATACAATTACGCTATTTTGATTTAGTTAAATTTTAAGAGCAGAAGTAGGCCCGAAAGTTTGAATATAATACCCTCATTCGTTCTTGGGATACTGCTGAGATGCCTTATTAGGAATTAATTAAAAAACCTTTTTCCACAAAATATGTTTTACAAAGAAAAGTAAAGAACTCCATTAAACAAAAAATAAGCAAAAATAAAATCAAATAATCTACGAAGCGTGAAACTACCGCAAATCAGCAATGATAAATAAATCAAACCCAAAACAAACAGAAATTACAACAAATAACCCAGTCAAACTCAAAACGAGCAGAAATTAACATAAGTAGGGCTCAAAACCCCTATGCCTTCCCAAGGCCAGAACATAATTTGCACTTTACTGAAAAAAATATAAATGTTCTTACTTTTAGAAATTTAATAAATCAAATAATATTAACATTTTGATTACTAAATATCAGTGTATGTATATTAAACTGACAATGTACATTCATTTGCATTTTTTCAAAAACTTGAAAAAGCGGTCATTCGATTGGAAATTCAAAGGGCTAGTGCCCTTTTTAATATTTGAAAGTGATTTGAGGGCAACTAATCCCCTTCTCACGCCCATCTTTCCCCCAAACACATCCAATCAAAATTTTTAGATAGCCATTTATTCAACGTAGTTGAAAGTTTTTGTAAATTAGGTCTTTAATGATGACAACCCCTCCCCCACAGCCCTCATGGCAAGGGTTGTACGTTATGCCCTGGTGGCATATAAGGTTTTATAGAAAGAGATTTTGTAGAAATATCAAAAAGGGCTCATTCAATTGGAAATTCAAAGGGATAGTGCCCTTCTTAATAGTTGAAAGTGATTGAAGGGCAACTAACTCCCCTCTCACGCATCTCAGCAGTATCCAGCAGTATCCTGGTCACTCTGTTATTTATTGTAATTTCTGTTCGTTTTGGGTTGCATCTATTTATCGATGCTGACTTGTCGAAGTTTTACGCTTGGTAGATTACTTGATTTTATTTTTTCTCATTTTTGGTTTAATGGAGTTCTTTACTTTTCTTTGAAAAAGTTATTTTGTGGAATTTTTTTTCATTAATTACAATAAATAACCGAGTCAAACTCAAAACGAGCAGAAAATAACATGAGTAGGGCTCAAAACCCCTATGCCTTCCTAAGGCCAGAACATAATTTACACTTTACTTAAAAAAATATAAATGTTTTTAATTTTCTAACTTTAATAATTCAAATAATATTAACATTTTGACTACTAAATATCAGTATATGTATATTAAACTGACAATACAAATTCATTTATGTTTTTTTTCATTAAAGTGCAATTTATGTTCTGGCCTTGGGAAGGCATGGGAGTTTTGAGCCCTACTCATGTTAATTTCTGCTCGTTTTGAGTTTGACTCGGTTATTTATTGTAGTTAATTAAAAAAGTTTCTATGACGACCCCTTCCATATGAATTGCCTCTGGAAAAAAATAATAATAATAAAACATTGGAGCCGTATGGCCTTTACTATAGGCAACGCTATAGCGTTGCCTCTGATTTCTGGTTATTCTGGGTTTCATTTATTTATTAATGCTGATTTGTGGCAGTTACACGCTTGGTAGATTATTTGATTTTATTTTTGCTCATTTTTAGCTTAATGGTGTTCTTTACTTTTGTTCTTAACGCAGTTTATTTTGATTTTATCTTAAGGCAACATTTAGTTTTCAAACATAATGGGCAAATGGGATACTGGGCGTTGGAGGGGGACCAATTGCCCTCCAATCACTTTCAACTATTAAAAAGGGCATTAGCCCTTTTTTGATTGTATTTTTGCTTATTTTTGGTTTAATTTGAGTTCCTTATTTTTATTTGAAAAACTTATTTTGTGGATAAAGTTTTTTTTTAATTAATTTCTGTTCGTTTTATAGTGACATAGTCTTTCCAGGGGGGAAAAAAATAATACTTTAAGTCTTTTCATTTTTTAAGACTTTATAGTTTGGCCTGCTATTTGTATGCTGGGGAAAAATTTCAGCAATTTTTAACAGCATAAACCCTTTTAAAAATCCGGACAAACATAGTAGTGTTTAATTTTGTTTCATACCTCTTCTAGCGCTCTAGCTGACCTGAAATAAAAAACTTGATACCATTCGCAAAAAAAAATCTGTTTACTTTCTTTGATAGCTTGGGTACACTTACGGTATTTTGATTTCTTTAAATTTTAAGAGCAGAAGTAGCCCCAAAAGTTTGAACATAATACCCTCATTCGTTTTTGGGATCCTGCTGAAAATGCCTTATTGGGAATTAGCAATAACACAGTGCATTTTGATTTAATCTTGAGGCAACATTTAGTTTTTAAACATAATGGCCAAATGGGCGGGTGGGTGTGGGAGGGGGATTTGTTGCCCTCCAATCACTTTTGACGATTAAAAAGGGCAATAGCCCCTTGTATTTTCAATCCAGTGAGCCATTTTCGAGATTCCTAAGACAACTAATTCAGTACAAAGTGCCCTGGTCAAAAAAAAAAAAAAAAAAAAAAAAAAAAAAAAAAAAAAAAACATTGTACCCACATCGATCTTTACTATAACTAATTAAAAAAAAATTCCAAGACATAAGTTTTTCATAGAAAAGCAAAGAATTCCATTAAACCAAAAATGAGCAAAAATAAAATCCAAACTACCAAACATGAAACTACCACTAATCAGCATCGATAAATAAATGAAACCCAAAACGAACATAAATTACAATAAATAACCGAGTCACACTCATAACGAGCAGAAATTAACATGAGTAGGGCTCAAAACCCCTATGCCTTCCCGAGGCCAGAGCATAATTTGCACTTTACTGAAAAAATATAAATGTTTTTACTTTTATAACTTTAACAAATCAAATAATATTAACATTTTGACTTCCAATCACTTTCGACTATTAAAAAAGGCCCTAGCCCTTTCAATTTCCAATCGAATGAGCCCTTTTTGAGTTTCTACCACAAAGCTTTCTATAAACACCTTATATGCCCCCAGGTCATAAATTACAATCCTTGCCCTGAGGGCTGTGAGAGGGTTGTCATCCTAGAAGGCCTAATTTCCAGAACTTTCAACTACGTTCGACTACTTTCAACTAATCTCAACAAAACGGATGTCTTAAATTTTGATTGGATGTGTTTGGGTAAATGGTGGGCGTAAGAGGGGCGTTAGTTGCTCTCCAATCACTTTCAACTATTAAAAAAGGCACCAGCCTTCAATTAGTCTTGAATGTGATAACACTTTTTCTGGATTTTATCAACTTGAAACTCGGTAGGATCTTAAATCAATTCAGTGTCCGGAGTTAATTGTGTGACCATTCTTTCAAAACATTTTTATACGGACTAAAATTGTTGTAATCTACTGACCTAGTTTATGGACATTTATTTACACTTTACAAAAATAGATTTGTGCTAATTTCAATTTTGCGTAACCCTAATTGACAAGCAGAAGAGGGGCAGTAAACCCGTGGCAAGTGCCGTTGTACCTGCCGGGATAGTCTCCCTTAAACTGCGGGAATAAGGGAACGAGGGCTGACGCCTCCCTTGTCTTTTGGGATGATAGCTGGATCAAGAATGACGGAAAATACCATGGTTTTAAGTCCGGTATTGAACTTTATACAGAGGCATGTGGAAAAGAAAACGAATAAGGATATTGTTATCAGACAGTCGAAGTTTTTCTCAAAGGAAACTCTGAAAGATGCTATTGATATATGCAAAACAGTACTCGACAAAGACATTAATCAGAGTCGTAAGGGCTCTCACCCGGCTTCTGCCTTGTATGGCGATATTTATGAGGTTATGTCATAAAGGTTCGCAAATGGAGTTTTGACTCCTCGTTTTGCCATTCTCGACCCAGCTGACGTTCCCACTATTCCTGAGGATGTAAGTACGATTGTTGCCTCACGATTGAATGATTGTAAAGCGATGCTAAGTTTTCTTGAAGAGAAGCACGAAACCTCTGCAGTACCCAACTCTGAGAGCCAGCCACCAATGTGGCCATCTCTGCCCCGACCAGAAAGGACTATCCCATTTTTTTTATCGAATCTACCCGCAAGATTGAGTGCTAATCCTACCAAACGAAAGGAGTTCTTAAGGAAAATTGGACCCGCTGGTAAAATAGACAGAATCGAATAACGAAGAGAAAGGCTGTTTGTACATATGAAAGACGAAACATCCGCAAGCGTTGTCGCCTCCAGGGCCCAAGTCGAGCAAAATATCTGTAGCCTGTTACTGCGTTCAGAACACCTCGGGATGATTTATGCTGACAAAGATTACGACGTTTCACCTATTCCCAACCTAATTAGCGGTATTTCCCAAGCCAAGCTCTTTAGAAATTCCTCAGTTGTCCAGCTCACGTTCGTTACTAAGATTGACTTCGATCAGGCTCTCAAGTTTGGAATCAAAGCGGAATGCACCATTTTTTCTGTGTCAGCCCCTTGCAAAGCCGCTGTTGTGCTATAAATGTCAAGGTTTTGGTCATCGTGCAAACCTGTGTCAGAAGGACACTAAATTTAGCAAGTGTGCCGGTGATCATAGCTACTCCAAGTGCACCTCAGATGTGCTCAAATGTGCCAACTGCGGATCCAACCATGCAAGTAACAGCTTTCGGTTCCTGAACCTGAAAAATGCAACTCGAGGTCCTACTCCAGACCAAGCTGCGCCGAATAACTTAAATCGTAAACCGTCTCGATAAATGACGAAGTATGTGTGTTCTGTCAAAACACAGTCTATATTGAGAGTTCATCGTGCAAACGCCTCTTTTTGGATATTATCTCATTCATACAGTATAACTGTTAATACAGTAATACATTTGTGATTCTTTATTACTTTTATTTAATTAATTTCATAATCGGATTTGGACTTAAAAATAGTTCACCTTGAACTTGGATTATGTTATTTGACCTACATATTACATTGACCTACTACATATATATTTTGATTGGAATAATCGACTGTCCCTGCCTATGATAATTAGATTGCGCAAGGACCGATCAAAATAGCAAGATTATTTTAAATCCGTTACTGAACTTTGTCACGAGATCTAGGCTTGATGGTGCGAAAATTGATCTGATTATCGGAAAAGCTGTGAGTTTTTTTTATCATGGTGCTATCATCAGTGCTAAAGAGTTTCTGTATAAGGAGCTGAATATTCAAAGTCGATGTGTGAAACATGCAAAAGATGAAGATAATGTATTTGACATTTGTAAACAGCTAAATCAGGCGGCAAAGGATGATTTGCCTGTTACCACTTTTGTTATATTTTCGCCTTCTGAACCCCCAACAATCGGGGAAGCAGTCTCGGCTACTTTATTCTCGAAAGCCAATGAACTCTCTCGGAAAATTGAAGGCTTTTTGGAGAATGCGATGCATTCAGGCCCTGTTTGGTCAGCTAGAATTTATACCAACGTAACCATTAATCCTGCCCCAGCTCCTACATTTGCCGTTGTGCTAAAAAACTGTCCTGCAAACCGGACTTCCTCGATAAACTTTGCCCTGAGGCCTCAGGTGAAATAACTGAACTTAAAAAATCGGCTTCGTAATGGAAACTTGTTGTTAAGTCAAAGCCTGCAGCGAACAAAATTGCCAAGAATGCCAAAAACAGGACCTCAGGTATCTCAGTGAGTTTGAAATCCCCACTGTTTATAAAGATCCTGAAAGGTGTACCGATCGAAAACAATGAGAATCAAGTAAAATCTCTTGTACCAAACTGCGTGAAAGTTTCACAGTGTGGAAAATCCCGAGTATTTAAAGTCTACTTTGAGTAGACAAAACCTGGATCAGTTCTTGAAAGTGTCTGTGAAAGTTGGCTACGAAAATCACTCTTTACAAGCATTTGTATATCTCCAAAAGCGTTTTTTCTCGTGTCATAAGACTGGGCATCTGGCTTCACAGGGCTCCAATTGGGCCCTCTGCTCTCTCTGTAGATCATGCGATCACACCTCTAACAGTTCTTCTCCGTGTTTGGAAGAAATGATCTGTCTAGAATGTAAAGTTGCCGGCCATACTTGTTACAGTGTAAAGTATCCTAATAACAACAGTCAACAAGCAAAGCCCACGGTATGATATGGATGTGTCTACTGCTACGCAAGCTGTACTTTCGTGGAATATTAATGGCGGACTCTTAGTCAAAATTCCTGTGATAAAAGGTTTGCTTTCGAATTTTGACGTATTGTGCTTGCTAGAACATTTTTTGACGAGTCTTAGTTTAGGTCTTCTGAAAATTGACAATAATTCTACTAGCTATTCGGTGCCCGCTAAACGATCCGCTTCCGGTGGCCAGCCCTCGGGTGGTATTGCGATGCTTATTAGGACCTCGTGCCGGTCGAGTATTTTTCATTCATGTGAGTTTTTTCTTGCTGTCCGTGTAAAAGAGTATGCTATTGTAAACGTCTATCTCCCGACAGATTACAGCAATGACCGATCGGAATTTTATTTACTTCTGCGTGTGAGAAACTAGGATCTTGCCTTTCAAAGATTCGCCTGTTAGGTAAGTGTTGTATTAGCATATGAGATTTTAACTTTAATTGAACTAACGCCTTGTTATTGCGTACTTCTATTTTGTCTGGTATTTTTGACGATTGGCTTAGGATATTGCCGAAAGATCTCAATTACACTTACACACACCATTCAAGTCACGTGTCGAATCTCGACCATGCAGTTTCTTCTATAAATTTCCAAGTGTCACCGGTTCACGTCGATACTTATTTCCAACTATCAGACCACCTTCCAGTATCTGCATCTATTTATTTTCCCTCTGCTCAGTCTACTCCCACCACACAACCACATCAGCCCCATGCCCAATTTTACAGGAATTGGGAAAACCTCCAAGATGATCTTTTTGCTGCAGTTACTAATTCTTTCCTACATAAAATTCATGTTCCGTTCCTGATGCTCATGAAAAATCCGCAAGTTGATGCAAATGAAATACGGTTGTTGCTAGATATCTTGCACAAACTGGCCATGCTCTCCGATGCGCAGAAAAAGCTGCTATACCTCTTAAACGTTTACGTCAGGGTGTCACACAGCGTTGGTCTAGTAATCTAAGCCTAGTGGAAGCTTGGAGAAAATCCAAATTTTGGTACCATTTGTGGCTCCAGTTTGACCATCCTCCCTCTGGCTTGGTTTCTGAGATTCGTCTTTCTACCAAAAGAAAGTTTCCAAGAGAACTATCTATCCACATGAACCAAATAGTTCAAGAGACGTCCCAGAAACTTCTCTGTCCCAACCTTCCTTCTGGAGAAATGTATCAAAAGATCCTCCTAGCGTCCGGCTATCTGCTCAAGTTATTTATGATTCCAAACGGAATTCATACTTCTCTGCTGAATTCTTCCCGCCAGATGCCGCCCTACAGTCAGAATATGAAGATAAGCTTGATAAATTTCTGTCTAGTTGTCCAACCGACAATTTTGTTATTTTGGTTGATTCTGTACTGCGAGCAATCCAACGCCTAAAGCGTAAGAAATCTCCTGGCATCGATAAAATGAGCGCTCTTCACATTCTGCATTGAAGCGAGCTGCTGGTAAACCATATTGCTTTTTTGATGAAGATGATTGTTACCCAATGAGTTGTACCTTCTTCTTTCTCAATTGGAGATCTCACTCCAATTCCAAAGAAAGGTAAACTGGCTACCCAGTGCTTGTCCTTCCACCGTATAACGGTGGCTACTACCTTCTGTAAGCTTTTTGAACTTCTGGTCATTGACCATCTGAACGCGAAATGCTATGTTCTACCTTACCAATTTGTAATCCACCTACGTCTCAGTTGTGCCCACGCTTTGGTGGTTGTCAAGAACGCATTGATTGATGCTGATGCATCAGGTGAAACTCTCGTGTTGGCCGGGCATGATATTCGTACAACGTTCGACTCTCTCGTTCATGCCGCTATGCTACTCCATCCAGCAAAACGTGGAGTGAGCCTTTCATATAGCAGAGCCCTTCGAGACATGTATTATCGTCTTAAAGTTCGCCTAATACTTCACCTATTAACTAGAGTTGACGGCTCTCAAGTCTACGCACCAACCCCTAATATTTTTGTCGATGTTGAAAAAAGTACCCGTCATGGTGCTGTTTCTTCCCCTTCACTCTTCAATAATGGAGTTCTTGATGCACAGACAGCTGTTTCCACATCTTTCATCTTTGCCGGTCTTGATTTATCTCTCGTATGTTATGCAGACGAAATTCTGAATTTGAGTCGCACTGTCCAGCGCTTAAGCGAGATTTTCGCAACACTAAAATCTGAGTATGCGAAACTAGGTCTTCACTTCAATGCTGAAAAGTCCGAAGTTGCATTCTTCAACTGGAAGCAAGCGTCGCCTAAGGATATTCCTCTCGGAAATAGTAGGATTAAGCCAGCAGATCATATCACCTATCTCGGTCTTCCCATTGGTTTGTCAATAATGCACAGGCGACAACTATTAAGTGCTCACATTGAACGTAGAGTTGGGTTATAATATGTTTCTTTTGTAACGAATAAGTTACGCTTCAACCACTGTCTTCTTTCGGAACTTTTTAGCTCTGTCGCTCTACGGCATTATCTGTACATATCGCCGTTTTGGAAAATCCTCACAAATTCTGACCAGTCAAAAATTCGTTCAGTTTCTTCCGGTTCGCGAAATGTCTTTTACGTTTTCCCTCTTGGACGCGCAATTCTTATATAATTAGAAAATTCAGCATTGCTGACCCGATTATAGCTGTGGAAAAGCAAATTCGTGGTTATAATTCCCGTTTAACGAAGTTGAACCATTCTTGGTCGTCAGTACTGGCCAAGTAGTTAAGATGTATTTTTTTTTAAGTGTTTGTTTTCGCGCTTAGTATAATTGTTGCAGTTATTTAAACTGATTGACGATTTATTCTATTTTCGTATGGGTCTAATTTCAGTGACGCTGATTATTCTCAATTTTGGTGTCAATTTTTCTTTGATAATATATTGCGTATATTAGTAATAAATTAACTGTTTATTGATTATCGGTTCTTTTAAGCATATTGCTTTAAGTAAAGATGTAAAAGGATCCGTGATTGAATAATTTCCTTGTTTCTGATATCTATGTATATCGGAGTAAATGAATCATTTTGTTGAGAGTGATCTGAGTTCAATACCAGCGGACAAGAGTGTCGTTTAAGTGTTTTTACCGTTTCTTGTCATATTTACAATAGTTTATATGATTATCTACTGTATATTTTTAATTCACTAATGATTATTTGGGTTATTTTTTTTACCAATTGCGGCTTGAGCAATGATGTTCATATTGCTTATGTTTATTCAGTATATAGGAGCCTAAAAAAGAAACATTTCACGTACCTGCAGAGCAGTGTATAATTGAATTTTTCTTTCTCGTTTTGTAGTTTGTTCTAAGTGCTGATTTAGATCTTTGCTCCAGCGTTCGTCACTAAAAACCACCTGTATAACTGCTAAGTTTATGTGTATTTCTTTTGTTTTGCTTATTGCTCCGTCTTTTCCTTTTTTGTATGACGGGGTTTCCAATAAATAATAATAATATTAATAATAATAATAATAAACGGTGTAGATAAAAATTAGACATACTTCAAATCAGGGCCGTATCCAGGATTTTTGTTAAGGGGGGGGGGGGGGGTTTACCCGATTTTTTTCCCGTGGACTTTGTCATCCTCGAGCAACATAACGATAGCTCGAGACCGTTAGTCTGCCCCTTGCGAACGAGGACGCGTCCACTAGGCATACTTTTGTATCTTTAAGTTTTTTTTTTTAGCTAAAAGTAAGGGCGAATATCTATAAAACGAAATCCAGGCGACGATTTTTCTTCCCTGCAAAAATTTCGATGACCTTGTCTGGGCAGATGTCAACGTCCCTATGGACTGCAAGGAGGACTAAGCCACTCAATCGTTCTTCTCCTGTTGAATTTCTCAGCCAGGTTTTGAGCCTTCTGAGCGTTGAGAAACTTCTTTCCGGAGTAGCAGTACTAACAAGTAATATCGCAAGAACAGCCAGAAGAAGAAAAACATTTGGAAAAAAGGTAGCGTCGCATGCCTGAAGTGAAGACACGGCACAAGTAGGCCTCTCTGATACCAGAACATTCTCCCACTTGATGCGCCATAGTTTAATTTCTTACTTCAGGCAGTCTGGCTCGGGAAGAATATCGCCATACAATTCAACCAATGAATCCGGGTTTAATGCCTTCAGATCGACAGAGACAATTTTGGCAGGAGAAAGGGCGCTGAGATTTGACAGCAGTTTCTGGTGAAGCACAAATCGTTGTTTCAGCTCGGAAGTGAAGTGGTCCAGGAAAGGAATAAAGAGCGAGGTTCTATAGTGGTTGAGAAAGTCTGGATCGTCTGCATGCAAACTCTGGCCACCTCTCGTCCTTGGACGATTCATCTCCAGTCCTAAGTCAATGGCAAAACGCTGAGCTTCGTCGAAAATAGACGTGAAAGCAGTAGCAGCATTTCCTCGCATTTCCTTTGTTTTTGAAAGGACAGTTTCCGTGTGCCTGCATGCAGCTGCCAAATCTCAGTCAACTGACTGAAGAGTCTTGCACAGTGGAAGCGTAGGGCAGAAAAGCTCTTTGACCACTTGGAGATACACAACAAATTGCGACTGGTTCATCGTGTCCAGCAACTGCGCCGCTTTCGCAGAAGTTTCTGCATTTCGGTTCTCTTCAAGAGCTTCCAGGGATCATAGGATTGGTCGGTACAGCTCAAGAAAACGCACGACTGAATCATGGCGCTCCACCCATCTTGTTTCGCAGAGTCTGGTTAAGGTATGTTTCCTCGAATCCGGTAGTATGTTTCCTCGAATCATTGATCTTCTCTTTTAAATTATGTGTCCTGAGTGGGGAAGTATGGTAAAAACTGCAGACTTGTGACAAGACACCGAAGAAATGCTTAAACGCCAGAATAGAGCATACAGAAGAGATGACCAAGTTGAGACTGTGCGCACTACAATGGACGTAAAGCGCCTTCAGATACTTTTCCTGTATAGCGGCCTGGACACCCCTAAGATGCCCACTCATCGCTGCTGCACCATCATATCCCTGACCAACCATCTTGTTCAGATTAAGACGAAGGATTTCGAGAAATCGCAGGATTGACGAAGCCAGACCTTGCCCAGTCAAATCAGAAACCGGGGTAAAATCAAGGAAGTCCTCATGCAGGTTCCCTTTGAATGTGTAGTGGACGCAAACAGACAGGTGCCCCGTGTTCCAAACGTCCGCCGTTTTATCGGCAAGCACCGAAAAGCATGGACTTGCGTTTACTCTTTTCACAATAGACTGCTAAAGAAGCTCCCCGGATGCGGTGATAATACCATTCTGGATGATGGGAGAAAGATATGTGTCATTTCCAGCCGCAGAAAGAAGGTGGTTCTTCAGAACATCGTCACCGTGTCTTGCCCTCAGCCGCAATAGTGCTCGGAAGTTGCCATCATTGTGGGAATATTCTGGATCCGAGACCGAAATGGGGCCGGAATCGTTAGTACCACGAAGGGCAAGCTGTTGCCGCCCACAAAATAATAAGGCGAACATGGGGTTACCTAATTGTGTAAGCTGATCACAACCTTTTACCCACAAAATTGCAATAGGATTTTTCTATGTCACAAAATGCAAAAGGATAATAGCGCATATTAACCCTAATTTACTATGCAAGGTCAGGTGAACATGGGGCTACCTACGGTTACCTAATTGCGTAAGCTGATAAGCACCGTTTACCCACAAAATGCAATAGGATTTAGTGTGGGAGCATATTTTTTTCTGGTAAGGTTTTCTCTTTTCAGGTATATTTTTGACTAATTTCCGACTCGGTCAAAAATTGGGGGGGGGGGAGGGTTCAAACCAGGTAAACCCCCCCCCCCCTAGATATGGCCGTGCTTCAAATTATGTTTGGTGCTTTCGATATAATTTGTGTTAATGAGCTTCTGCTTAATGAAGATAATAGGACAAGACTGATTACTTCTTCTGATCTTCAGTTTTTTATCCACCGAGCTAAAAGTAATGAGGGTTGACCCTCGGGGGGCTTAATGATAGCTGTTAGCAATAAGTATAATTGTAATCTGTTTGAGTCTAGTGATGTATGTCTTGCCGTTGAATTTAGTGGTTTTATTTGTGTTTATATGCCTACAAATTATAGAAATGACCGATCGAGTCAGAAGTTTGCGCATGCCTGCTCGTCAGTGTCGAAACTACTTGCAAAAATAGCTCTTATCCGTAAATCTTGTGTTATTATGGGTGATTTTAATACGGACATTCATGATAATACAATGGTCACTCACAAAGGTTAAATGCTACATTGCCGCAAAATTTCTATTGTCTAAAGAAAATAGATCGTTTACCTTTGTATATAATAGTGGTATGACTTCTTATCTCGATTTCCTGTTTACTGATATGGGGGATCTCCAGCGGCAGATAGTTAATGTTTCTGACGACTTTCTTTTAAGTGACCATTCACATTGAAAAATGTATACAGAGACCTGAAATACCTCAAGCTATATCCAATAGAACCACTCTAGGTATAACAAAGGATATTCAAACTAAAGAAAACATTATCTCTTTTGGAACTTTCAGGGGCTACTCAGATAATTCGAGTACACCCCATACACCTGCCGAAAATGACATGTCGTCATAAACCTTCTTCTTGATGTCAAACCAGTAAAGAAGAAAATAGTAGTGGCTATCTAGACGATAGTATTCATGGAGGCTATACTACTAGTGTACCTTAAATGACTTATGGGATATTATACTTTTATAGCCTAGTTTCAGAGAACTGAATCCACATTTGTTGACACAGCCCTCTAATTTGAACTCCACTTCTGGGGGAGATAGGCCTCTTTTCTTATACTGGAAATAAACTTGATGACCCACATAGGTGTAATTAAATATAAAAGCTATTTACAACTATAAAATAATTTATTAATGAATAACCATGGTTCTCAAGAAGCTTCGGTATTACGCGAAGCGTGATATATCTATTTGCGCAAATTGAAGCTATTTTTTATTAAATTAGGTTGTATATCACCATTTGCTACGCTACAATTTTTCTACAGTAGCATTATTTTTACAAATTTTCAACGTAAAGCTTCTATAATGGAAAAAAATTGTGTTAAAATAACAAGCCACAAAAATATATTTCCATGTGTCATGCTTTAGTTAGGTAAATAGAAACTTGTCTCAATATTCCAACATTCCTTTTCAATCCAAAATTTTCATTTGCAGAGCTTGCTTTTCGAGAATGTACCAAGAATGGAACTTGGGCTACTCACTACATTTCAGGCTATGAATGGAGCAATTACACAACATGTATCAATTTTGAATCTGTCCAGGTAAGTTTCCATTTGAATATAGGTATGAAATCAAAAGTTGAAAAAATTCATATAGCTTCTTTTCAATATGTTGAAGCTAGTGTTGCTATTTTTCTCTTAATTTTTCACACATCTTTCTCATTTCTTCAACTTATTTCTATTTAATTTCCTCTTTTTTTTAATGTAGCATGCTACATGAGTGAAGAATGCATGTTTATCTGTAAGCTTTTTCCCACCGTCAAAATTGTCACTAACAACTCTTACATCAATTTTCTGTTATTTTCGTTTTTGTCACTAACAGTTTGCAGAAACCTACTAACTAGTTGGAAAATTTAAAAGCAAAACTATTTTTCAGAGGCAACACACTAGCTAATCCTTACTACGGAGCAATGAACTGTAATTTTTTTTTCTCAAACCACTATGTATTAAAGGCGGTCATAAAAACATGGAAGGGAGCTTAGTCAGTTGTGAATGGAAAGTTTGTCGAAAATGAATTATGGACAAAAATACCTCCATTATTTCTTTTGTGTTATTGTTGAAACAACTTTATGAGAAATAAAAAAAAATCCGAAACTTCTTGACGATGCCACTGAATCAAAATAAAAGTAAATTAGACCCCTGTGCCGTTCCGATAAGGGAAGACCGTTGGCGGCGGGGCCAAAAACAGCAGCGGTGGCGTGCCACCGCTGGTGAGATGCCTACGGCGTGTCGCCAGCGCGATCATTTTGACCACTAACATCTATTTTTTGATAATTTTTCTCAAGAACCAGCTTTATTTTATAACTGATTTGGGCCTATTCCTGAGTTAGAAATTAGCTGGCTGTTATCCGTAATTGCCCTCAAAACCTAATATTATGTATTTTCCTTTTTTATCGTTATATACTTAACACCAGACTTATACAGGAGAGCCTTTGGGACCGAGTTCCCAGAAATCTCAAAGTGTTTACAGTTCTCTAAATCTAACCACAAATTTATACCATTTTACATTTTTCCAATGCTGCCCCCACCCACCTCTACAAGTCTTATTTCCATGCTTGGCTGCAGCCTAGGCCTTCCAAGGTTGAAATACCTGCTAACAGATTTTTTTGTGAATAGACAGACCAACTTTATAACACTGATCCACTATGTAATTATGTATTGGAAGCCTGAAAGTACGATTTTGTTTTTAATAAGAGGCTATCTTTGTAACACTATGCTAGGAATAGCAAGTCTTATTTTTATAAGTAGATCAAAGGTCCTATCTTAATAAATTACATCAAATGTTTAGTAAAGCAATTGCATGCTTCTCCTGATGCTAAGAAGCTACTCATAGCAGAGCAGCATGACGCTCATCTTCACCCAAATTTGATAAACTATGCCAAGGAGCATGGGGTCATACTGCTGACAATACCATCCTTTTGCAGTCATCGTATGCAACCATTGGATATTTCTGTCTCTGACCCACCCAAGTGTCAGTACAACCAATCCATGGATATGTGGATGGCTAGGAATCCTTGAAGAACTGTCACCCTTTATATTACAACTGGGCTGATAGGAAAACCTTTCCCCTTAGCTTTCATACCATCATTTTGTCCAGAAGGGATTTGGAAGGTATATCCCCTTTCCATCCAGATTGTTTTGATAATGAAGATCTGTGCTCTTAAATACAGACCAACCAAGTATTTTTTAGCTCATGAAGCTAGTGGCAAGCTGTAACGCTCATCAGAGGTTCTAACTCAAGCCTATCTCTACCTGCACTGGCATCTTCTCACCCAATGCATTCAGTAAGCCCTGTGATTTTTCAGCCATTGTTAAATAGGATAGTCACACCTGAGCATGTACAATCACATCCCAGCACTACCAAAATAACAGAATGCTTCAAGGAAGAAAGGAGTGCAGAACAAAAGTGCTGACTGATACATCAGTGAAGGCCATGATTGAAGCTGCCTTTGCTACAAGGGTGGCAAAGAAGAGGTGGAAAAGAAAAAATGAAGCAACAAAAGCAAGCAAAACAGAGAAGCATGTTGTGAAGAGATTTGGTGTGAAGACCCCACTGGGGTTGAAAATGAAACTGAAAAGGTTCAGACTCAAGCCCATCTCTACCTGCACTGCCATCCTCTAAATCAATGCATTCGGTAAGCCCTGTGATTTTGCAGCCATTGTTTAGCAGGATAGTCACACTTGAGCATGTAAAATCACATCCGAGCACTACCAAAATAATAAAATGCTTCAAGGAAGAAAGAAAGGCAGAACAAAAGTGCTCACTGATACATCAGTGAAAGTCATGATTAAAGCTGCCTTTGCTACAAGGAAGGCAAAGAAGAGGTGGAAAAGAAAAAAATTGAAGTAACAAAAGCAAGCAAAATAAAGAAGCAGGCTGCGAAGAGATTTGATGAGAAGACAGCACTGAGGGTAAAAATAAAACTGAAACGGTTAAGACTGTGATTGTTTATAATAAACCAGACAGTTCTCTTGGGCAAGATACTGAAAAGGAATTTGAACTTAGTTTTAATTTGGGTTGCAGTTGGCAACTATCTATGAGGGCCATTAGGGAAAAGGTAGAACCTACTGACGAAGGTCAGTGTGATGACTAAGAGTGGTGAGAGAGGTAATGCGTGAGTGTGGGTGAAACAGCCAGATTATGTCAACCACATGAAATAGGATTTTGGGTAAAACCCCCAGTACTTGGGCAGTGTGTGATCTGGGACAAATGTTTTGACGAAAATGTACTTCCTAAACAAGGATAGCAGGTTCTTAATCTTGGACCTGATGCAAATGATTGGGATTGGCTGACTACAATCTTGTAGCCAAGCCTATTTAAATATGATTATTCTTTTTCACAACACATGTCAGTGATTTAATCTGTCCATTTTTGAGATACTTCAATTTTAAGATCCTTTGTCCAAGATTGGGCAGTATTCTATTTTCCAAAATTAGATTCAAGCTAGAAATGTGTAATTACAGTTAGGCCTCGACTGTTTGTGCATTTAAAATATTTACCATTGCATATGGGTGAAAAATTCCAACTAATGAAATACTAATGGACCACAATTAGTAATAAGGAAAGAGTTTAAGAGAGATGAGCTGAGCATTTTGAGAATGTTCTAAACTACGACAGAGTTACAGGAAAATATACAGAAGAAAATAAAAAAGTTTGCTATACCTTGGATGTGAAGAAATATTTTTTTTTTTGTGAGGAAGGATTAGCGACGGTACTAAAAGAATTAAAAAATAATAAGGCACCAGGTGCTGATAAAGTGGTAAATTATTTTCTTAAACATGGTGGCTCTGAGGTTAGAAATAAATTACTCATGATTGATTATGAATATGATTTTGAAAAAGGGGAAGTACCTAGCGATTTTAGGAAAACCCTAATTAAACCACTATATAAAAAAGGTGATAAGAGTGTGTGATGTAATTATCGAGGCATTAGCCTGGTCTCTGTAGGTAGCAACTTACTTAGTAATATGCTACTTTTTAGACTGAGAAATGCCTTAGACAAAGTCACAAGAGAAGAACAGTGTGGTTTTAGAAAAGGTAGAGGATATGTCGACCAAATTCTTCCTCTTAGGTTAATAATTGAGAAGTGTCTGAATTATCAAACACATTTGGTCCTCAGTTTTATAGATTATGGGCAAGTGTTCAACTCTTTTGATACAAGAGGTTTAGCAAAGGTCTTATCCTTGTATGGTATACCAGACAAATATACTAGAGGGATTAGTGTTGTGCATGGGAATAACACTGCTGCGATTAAAGTTGGAAATGCGCTTAGCAAACGGTTCCATATTAAATCAGGGGTTAAACAGGAATTCTTTCAAACTATTTGTGTTCGAACTTGTTTGTTTAATTTTGTAAAGCGAAATTTGTTTAATTTTGTAAGTAGGAAAATCGAAATCCTTAACCAGGTGAGAAAATTAAAGCTTCAATATTACTGTTGACGCAATAAAGAATTGGCGCAAACTAATTTAAAGTCAGCCGAACGCCGCCGCTTCGTTTGGCGGCGGCGTGCCGGCGGCATTAAAACACTCCGAAGGCCGTCGACCGAACGGAAATTAAAAGTTTTATTGCCCTTTTTAAGTGACCAAAAAATGTAGGGCAACTAGGCCCCCTCCCACACTCATTTTTTCCCAAAGTCACCCAATCAAAATTTTGAGATAGCCATTTTGTTCAGCATGGTTAAAAAACCCAATAACTATGTCTTTGAGGATGACTTAATCCCCCACAGTCCCCGGGGGAAGGTTTTCAATTTATGAACTTTGCCCAATAGTAGTATTGTAGTAAAATAAGAGAGCGGACAGTAAACCTTTATTGTATCAATTAAAGAGAGCGGACAGTATCTCATTACTGTTTCAATGAAAGGTATCGGGCAGGTATGACATTACTGTGTCAACGAAAGGTATAATACAGATTTCAAAAGTGTTTTATTTGTATGGATGTTTTATTGTTTATTATTATTATTATTGTTATTTATTGGAAACCCCGTCATACAAAAAAGGAAAAGACGTAGCAATAAGTGAAAAAAAAGAAATACACATAAAATTAGCAGTTATACATGTGGTTTTTAGTGACGAATGCTGGAGCTAAGATCTAAATCAACTCTTAGAGCAAATTACAAAAACGAGAAAGAAAACTCAATTATACACTGCTCTGCAGGTACGCGAAATGCTTCTTTTTTTAGGCTCCTAAATACTGAACAAACATAAGCAATATGAACATCATTGCATCAAGCCGCAATTGGTAAAAAAATAGCCCAAATAATCATTCGTGAATTAACAATATACAGTAGATAATCATATAAACTAGTGTAAATATGACAAGAAACGGTACAAACAATTAAACGACACTTTCACCCGCTGGTCTTGAACTCAGATCACTCTCAGAAAATGATTAATTTACTCCCATATACATAGATATCAGATACAAGGAAATTATTCAATTACGGATCCTTTTACATCTTTACTTAAAGCAATATGCTTAAAAGAACCTATAATTAATAAACAATTAAATTATTAGTAATATTTGTAATATATTATTAGAGAAAAATTGACACCAAAATTGAGAATAACCAGTGTCACTTAAATTGGACTAATACGAAAAGAGAATAAATCATCAATCAGTTTAAAACTGCAACAATTACACTAAGTGCGAAAACAAACACTTAAAAAAACAAACAAAAAAAACACAACAAACACATCTTAACTAATGGGCCAGTACTGACGACCAAGGACGGCTCAACTTCGTTAAACGGGAATTAAAAGCACGAAATTGCTTCTCCACAGCTATAATGGGGTCAGAAATACTGAATTTTCTAATTAGATAAGAATTGCGCGTCCAAGAGAGAAAATGTAAGAGATATTTTGCGAACCGGAAGAAAACTGAACGAATATTTGACTTGTTAGAATTTGTGAGCATTTGATGCCCAGTCTTATCACATGAAGCACCAGATGCCCAGTCTTATGACATGAGAAACAACGCTTTGGGATATATACAAATGCTTGTGCAGAAAGCTTTTCGTTGCCAACTTTCACAGACACTTTCAAGAACTGATCCAGGTTTCGTTTCGACTCAAAAAGGACCTTGAACACTCTGGACTTTTCGCACTGTGAAAATTTAACGCAGTTTGGTACAAGATATTTTACTTGATTCTCATCATATTCGATCGGTACACCTTTAAGGATCCCTATAAACAAGTGGGGATTTCAGACTCATCGAGATAAATGAGGTACTATTTTTAGCCTTCTCGGCAGTGTTGTTCGCTAAACGTTTTGACTTGACAGCAAGTTTCCATTCCGAAGCCGATTTTTTAAGTTCAGTTATTTCACTTGAGGCCTCAGGGCAAAGGTTATCGACGAAGTCCTTATGAGTATTAGGTGAGGTCAGGTTTGCAGGACAGTTTTTAAGTACAAGGGCAAACGTAGGAGCTGGGGCAGGGTTAATTGTTACGTTGGTATCAATTATAGCTGGCCAAAAAGGGCCTGAATGCGCCGCACTCTCTAAAAATCCGTCAATTTTCCGAGAGAATTCATTAACTTTTGAGACTAAAGTAGCCGAGACTGCCTCCCCGATTGTTGGGGTTTCAGAAGGCGAGAATATAACAAAAGTGGGAACAGGCAAATTATCCATTGCCACCTGATTTACCTGTTTACAAATGTCAAATACATTATCTTCATCCTTTGCATGTTTCACACATCGGCTCTGAATATTCAGCTCCTTTTACAGAAACTCTTTAGCACTGATTATAGTGCCATGATAAAAAAAAAACACAGCTTTTCCGACAATCAGATCAATTTGACACCATCAGAAAAGATTTGGTGACAAAGTTCAGTAACGGATTGAAAATAATCATCCTATTTTGATCGTTCATTGCACAATTTAATTATCATAAACAGGGACAGTCGAGTATTCCAATCAAATTATATATTTAGTAGGTCAATGTAATATGCAGGGCAAATAATATGATTCAAGTTCAAGGTGAACTATTTTCAAGTCCAAATCCGATTATGAAATTAATTCAATAAAAACCACAGGGAATCACAAATGTCTTACTGTATTAACAGTTTTACTGTATGAATGAGATTATATCCAAAAAGAGATGTTTGCAGTATGAACTCTCAATATAGACTGTTATTGTTTTGGTGTTTTATTTAATGTTTTATTGTATGAACTTTTTATGTACATGGATTTTTATTGTTCATTATATTGGTGTTATATTTGAGGTATTATTTTATGGATGTATAGATGTTATTGTAGGGATGGTTTTGTTTATTTATGTATGGTTGAATGTTTGTGTTACTATATGATTAATTATGTGTCTTGTTGTATGGTTGGTGTTTTATTTAATGTTTTTTTTGTATGGATGTTTTATTGTAGGGATATATGGATTTTTATTCTAAATATTTTTTTAGGCTGATATGGATGTTATAATGTAAGGCATAATTCTTCATTGTTGCATGATTATAGGCGTTGACGCTTTTACTCTGGCATTGAGCGTGGATATAAAAAACCTGATACACAGTTAGTATCTCAGTCAATAAATTGAATTTGATTAGTTTACATTGCTTAAAACTGAAAAAAAACATTCAAATATTTTGAAAATGGGTAGTTTTACACTATTACACCTCGAAGGAGCTGACAGTGATGTTGTGAAGACAAGGACCCCCCAATGTAGCAGTTGAAATTGGAAAGGATTCGCGATTAACATTTGAGTGGGATCAGATGTTTTGCAGATATGTTATAGCATTGAGTAAATTTAAGTCAGATAAACAATTCTGATGAACAATTATTTTGCCACAAAAGTAAATATAATGTATATATCGCGACTAAAACAAGGGTTGAATGTTATCGTGAGGCACATTGAGGAAAATAGATTGACACACCTAACGCAAAGAGAGTGAAAATATGTTCGTTTATTACATTTAAAATGTTTTTTTCTTTTTATAATGATTTTTTTTTATTAGATACTCTAGATGAACGTTTACTCCACTCTCTCTAGTGGGGTGACCAATAGGCATTGAAAGTGTGCACAAAGTAGAAACATGCCATTGTTATGATAGTCTATAGTTGGTAGTGGGAGTATCAAGAACGAAAATGATTGGATTTGAAAAACAGAAGATCTTACGGAATCTAGTAAAATTGGAAAAATGTCTAGTTTTAGATGATGACTTTCTGGAATTATCTCTTCAACATAAAATATTTTCTCTAGATATGCTTAACAAAATAATGGGAACTGATTCCCCATCTTTGGACTATTGTATGAAGCTTATGCGCTGTGAACCAAATGCATTTACTCAATTTATTGAAGTAATAATTAAAACGAAACAAAATGACATTGTGATTCTGGTTTTAACCACTACCTAGAAATTCATTCTTTAAAACAATAAGAACCAAGTTTTTGTGACGACACTTGATTAATCCTCCTCCTCCTAGAAGCCAATATTTTTATTGATTGTAAGTCAGTTTCTTTTTGGCAGTGAGACGGACAACATTGAAAAAATATACCATACATGTTCACTATGTTTATATACATTGGGCAGCTGGTCATCATGTGAGAACTGTACTAAAGTTGATGACTATAATGAAAAGTCCAGATTATGCACTCCATGTAAATTGCATAAAGAATATGCTGTACAAACTGTAATACCTGTCTTAAAGATACTTGTGACTCTCATCCTAATGCATATCTATCCACCAATTGTCGTTTGGATAAGTGTGACCAATGGACAAATACTTACCCCGGCATAATTGGAAAAAACCCTAAACACGACTTCAGTTTGTTTCTAAGGGATTGGTATCACCGTGGATTTAAATTGTTTTGGGAGGAAGAATTTGGAGCACGTTTCAATTCTAAAAACACCAAGAGAGTATGGTTCTTGTGTCATCGTTGTGAGGACAATGGTAGTAAGGATTATTAACCTAGTGATTTTTTTGGCTATTACAGACAGTGATTCTTCATATGAGAATATTGTGTGAGACATTACTTCAGATAATCAGATAGAAAGAGGTGAGTTTTACAATATGAATCGTAATAGTGTCATTGACTTCACAAGGAGATTTAATAAAATTGAAGTTACATTATATTGTGCAAAATGTAACAATGACTTTGCACGACAGGATCAGTACAAGTTGAATCCCAATGACCTACCACCACTAATCGTTGTTGATGCTGACAACGATCTAAATGACTATTTAGAAGAAAAATAAATCTAAGCAATGAAGACAAAATACTTTTTTTTATAGTGCATATATATTTTTTATTAATAAACAAATTTACATACGTTTTTAAACACTTTCTTCCTAGGGCACTGAAATCAATATTATACAGGTCTGAGAGGGTATTTCCTACTAGGAAGTCATTCAAACGAGGACTGTATACATAAATGTTGAGAAATTCACATAAAGTATAGTCACGACATCGAAAGATGAAATATAGTAATGCATGGAAACCACAGCTTTTCGTTGATAAATCTTGTACTCGCATCCGATTTTGAGTAATTGTTTTCCCGCTTCGTTCAAGGTAGTTTTTGATTTGCGGTGTGTAGAATGTATATGGTATACCAAGAGGATTAAAAAATTCTATATTCTCCGCTGTTTGAAAGATGCACAGCCAATGATCCGTCTGCACAGTCTATGGAGTACTATTAACAATGATAATGGTTTTATAAAGCAGTGGAAACCTGTGGATGTGCAATATCCTGTGGATGCTGGAAATGTTGGAAACCTGTGGATATGCAATAGGATTTGTATTTGGACATATAACGATCCGTGTTAAATACATCGATTATTTGATTGGTGTTCATGGTGCCAGGTCTAATAGAAGACTACCGTCGGGGGTAATGTCCCAATAGGTTTCAAATTGATTGAATGAGATTAATGTTACACTCTCTGTCAATGGTTTGTCAAAGGCACACTCTAAACGTACAGTACCCGTTCGGACAATACTCATATCTTGAGTACCAGACAAGTCTAAAACAATGATACCATGACTTTTCGCGAACATTGCATCGGTTAAACCATTTTCATATAGTTCAGAATCTCGATCTAGGGATTGTATTGTCAATTCACATAGGGTCCTCTAGGATCCTATAGGATCAAAGGATAAATTGTAGAGAGGAATTCCATTTACTTTACAGACAAGAGAGGAAAGTCCAAACGATTCAAATTTATGTGGCGAACTTTTCCATGGTCCTATGTCACTGGCACTTTTTACAAAAGCCAAGGCAAGTTTCGAAGAAATTTCACCATTGATAAATTAAGAATCGGTGTAGGTACTTGAACCAGTGGCAATATGACGTTGACTGGTGATTGTGTTGGGAACGAGCAGTTTGATATAATTTCCAGAGGCTCTTAGTTTTTCAATTGCCAAAGCAACGGAACTCATAACCTGTTGTTTTCGGACATGAAGCATTTGCGAGGTGAGATTGACATTGACATCGGGTGCTGTATCAAGTGTTTTTGTCAAGATGAAATTGGACGGAGTTAGTTGTAACTTTATATCAAATTTAACATTGGGGGGAATCCATTGGGATATAATAATAATAATAATAATAATAATAATAATAATAATAATAATAATAATAATAATCATAATAATAATAATAATATATTATAAGCCAAAAAACAGGTCATACAGAACAGTATTCTTAATTACACTCCGCAAGAAAAATAACATAAATATAAAGTTTCACTCAATGATGTCAACGCTTCATTTATATATTTACATAACTGCCTGATTGACCTTTTTACAGTCGTTTCAGGATCCCCGGGAACTCCAACTTACCACCATCAAAATACTTTCCCCTTAATAGAGAAAAATTCTGGCACTCGGCGACAATATGGGCCACATCTTCAATACCTAGGTTACATCAATATTTCAGGTTATATAGGTTTTATTAAATATTTCATTATTGAGTTTACCAATTAAATAATGCTCCTTGCTTGCTGCCGAAATGAGTTCACCATCAGTATCAACATTTGAGCTATAGTCATAGCCCATTGGCAGACCTTTCAATTTCTTATAGGACATTGGAGTCATCAACATAAATTGTATTAACTTGCATAGTTTGATAGATTATAACTAGTGCTCACCAATGTTCCATTTATGTAGACACATACTTGTTTAAATAAATTGTGTAGTATACCATTTCATAGGATATCAATCGACGGCGGAGGGAGGTAGATTGTCAGACTTTTTCCTCACCACAACTTTTAAATCAATAAATGTCGATGATAAATCTATGAAGTAGTCTTCATTGGAATAAATTTAAAAATGTAGGTTTCCAGAGAGGGGTTGTTGTGGATCGAATTGTTCATAGTACCCATGTTTTACACTGACATTCTCACTTTCTGCACTGAAAAGATTTAGAGATGTGGTGACAGTGGGATGAGATTCCTTGTGGGTTAGATATACCATTTCAGTTGTAGGAAAAGAAATCCCTTTCCGATCTAACGTTTTTCTTCTTGGTTTCTTTTTCTTATTCACATTCTTCTTTGACAAGAGTGATGTCTTTTGCTTCTGACCTGAGTAGAGACTGATGAGTGATGAGATGTTTCTCCTCCTTTTAAAACCTTTTCCACTTTGTCGTGATTTCCGTCGCTCACCAAGGGATCGTGCGTGCTGGACCTGAGATTTTGTGAAACACTTTCTTTAAAATCTTTACCAGCCCCCCAATCGTGTAGCGTAGAGGATGCAAAGGCCGCAGCAGCCGGCGCAATATAGTTTTTAGCCAGAGGTTTTGCAGAGCGAAACAGCTTAGCAAACCAAATGCCAAGACCGTAGCCCGACATTGACGAATGGCCTTTATAATAGTCCATTCCATGACCCAATTGTCGTGGTTGGAGAGCAGTAACGTAACAATCAATATCAAGATATACAAATGTATTTTTTCTATCAACCATTTTGTTGTTGATGAATGGGTCAAAAATAATATGTAATCACAGCCAAGCCTTTTGTTATTGCTAGAGGATCACCTAATTCACTTCTTAGTGTTAACTGACACAGTTCCAAATATTAAGTATTTACAGGAACATACTGAAGATGCTTTATATTATAGTGATGAACATGTTCATGGGTGGTTTTTCGTTCAAGAAAACCTAGGAGTGGAACATTTGAATTATCAACCCTCGATGTTCGCAAAAAGGACGCATAAAGAAATATACAAGAGTCTGAGGTGAAATCGAGTGGATAATCTACAAAACTAACACGATTCATCCCACTAACAGTTCCAGCGTTTTTACCACTTATCATATTCTTTTTAAAGCCAAGAACATCTCTCAGATTATCATTAGGATGAATCATTTCATTGTCAACGGGTGAACTAATGTAAATCCTATCGTGTTCCATTGAATAATTAAATAGGAATGTACCATTCTTGCGAACAGATATTTTTCTATTGATTGTACGACACAAATCGTTCATACTACCAAATTCTTTGTATTTTAGTGGGACAGCTGCTTCAACCCATTCACACTCGACAAAGAGTGACCAATCGAATGGTATAACTTTTATATTTTACACACGATCTTTTCTCAGGATAGCATATGTATTTTTGAAACACAATCGACAAGAGCAACAGCATACTTTTCATCATCGAATTTGATGGTAGGGAAAAGTTTCATCCAAAAATCACTTGTTGTATTCAAATCTTTTTAGAGAGGGTCGGAGACGTTGGACATAAACCTTACACTAAAATCATGGGGCATTGTGCATGTCCTCGGCGGATATCCACGAATCAAAATCAGAGTTATATCCTAGCCAATGAACAAGCAACTGTTTCATGCCCCTGGGAGTAAGAGTCTTTAATATCTTTTCAATCTGATAGATTCCGGTGTTTTTAATTTTTGTAAATCATAATCATAAAAACCGCCAAGAATTTCATCATCTTTCATGTCACGTAGACGATACGTTATGGGTTTTTTGTCCAAGAGTTTGGAAACTTTAAAAAGTTCAGTGGACCACAAGTAATTACCCTTTCAAAAACATTAGTAGTTCGATTTATTCGAACAGTATCACCAACATTGAATTTCTTCTTCTCATCACCGCCACCATTGGAATACTGTTTAATAAAAGTGTCAAATGTATTGACATCATGATGAAATTCCGTTGGGGTTGGGTTGGACAGGGATCAATGTGGATGTTGATTGTATATCAACATGATTTTATCAAAATCATGAATAAAAGCAGCAGTGTTTTTCAAAGTGCCATATCTTGAAATTAAAAGTCGAATAGTTCTTATCAGCCGTTCGGCCAATGCTGCCTTTATTGGGCTATGACTATGATGGAGGATTGTACTATATTTCAATAGAACCTTCTTTAAATGAGGATTAACAGATTCCCTACCCCGATCCATTTGAATCTTCTTATAGCAATCCCGTTCAAGGATGATTTCAAGAGCTTTAGCAACTTCATCACCGCTCTTTGACCGCAGTGGAATAGCATATGCATAATGACTAAAAACACTGATTGCAAGTAGAATGTACTTGTATGGCTCATTGTGACGCCGTTTAATCTCATCTAGAGTCAAAAGATCTGCTTGTAATATTTGTAATGGGAAAAAGGCTTTAGTTTTTTGATAGTGATTACCACGAACTCTACGATTATGATGTAGAGTGTAACTTGATTCATTATGTAGATACCCTCCCGCCAGATTCTTTTCAAGTCCAGTCACTTGAGCAAGTGTGGTGGGTGAACTTAAACCTCTCACTTCACCAATATTCTCATAAACATGTTTTAATGCTTCAACCATTTTGAACGTAAACACGTAGTGAAGTGTCCACTGCCCATGCTAGTATTTTCCGAAAAGGATTTAAAAACATCTTTTGATACTTGACTAAATTCCTTCGTCGTTCTAAAACATGTTTATTGGTAATAAGACTTTTGGGGAAGTTTGCTGAGTTTAAAAATTTATGCAGATGACTGTCAAATGATTCAAGTCTTTTACAATTTGTAACCAAATCTGATAATAAATAAAGTAGAATATAGGTCTTGCCATGGATTATAACTTGATTTTCATTAGCATAAATTTGAATATTTTCACTTTCATTGAGATATGTCAAGAGTCTTTTACACTGTTCACGATAGGAATGTGGCATTGGATCTGCAACACTTGTCATAACTTTAGACAAATCTTCTTCTTCTTCTTCTTTTGGTATTAATGCTGTTGTTGTTGTTGTTTTTGTTCAGGTTAGAGACATATCCTTTTTGTGATCAATGCCATTTACATTGAGTGGTTTCTCATGATAGGGTTTATGTTTGTCGACTCGGCGAAGTGCATTTTGAAGTAGAATTAATTTTCATCGTTGACGACTGTCTTATTGTTAATGAATTTATCGAGATTGTCCTCAAAATGTTCCTTTTGCGGAAGGGCGAGTTCAATTGGAGTCAATTTATAGGGTTTGGCCATTCTCTCTCTCTCTCTAGAGAAAACTGTTTACAAGTCCTGCAATGATTGGCAGTAAAAGTGTAAAGAAGCTACCACCCGCTTGAAGAAGTCTTATTCTTTTAAAACCGTTTCCTATATTTTTGCTTTCTGCTGCTAGGGAGTGTGCAAGGGAACGATGTTGCTTTGTCTGGTGCTTAACACCTTCTGGCAGTTGAAAATTGCCTTCAGTAAAATTTAAAAAAAGTTCTGATATGAGATTAATTAATTCTCTCGAAACCATGTTTGAGTGTTGCCTTCCTAAGTCGTGGTTTTGAATTACCTAGGGCGGTGAATAAGTGTCGGTGTTTATGTAGTTTCTTCAGTGTCATGATTGCAACTAACGACCTTTTTTAGTGTTCACAGGCGGATATACAGTAATTTCATTGTCAAAAATATCGGTGACTACACGTAAATCCTCGGGTGTGTTCTGATTCAGGTCCAATAGAATATATTTATAGGGTTTGTTAGTAGCCTGATTGTAGGCCGAGAGTTGGAATTTCTGTTCACCCGGATACACCTGTCTGTTTAACTTTATGAGGGAACTGGAATCACGTACAACCCTGTAGATGATATAGTAGGTGCAATTAAAAACAGGTGTTCTCATACACTTGCTCTGCTGAAAGAGATTGTGTAGAACTAGGGTTACGGAGATACGTTGATGATGAGATCGGAAAGTGACCAATCGTATCATCTCCTGAGACCATTCTTCGATGGATTCAGCCAGATCATCAATAATCAATCAAGAGTATGATTCAATACTATTGAAAATGTCAGGTCCCTGTATTTAATTTAGTGTCCGGGGCAATAATTTTTATTCTATCATAGGATTCTTGCCAAACACTGTGGCAATAGTAATTTTTTTTGGATTTTCTATAAACGTTTTATCACGATTTTTAAATATTTTTTGTCAAAAGTTTTGTTTTGGCAGACATTGATGGTCTGAAAAGAAACGATCTAAACGGAGTTTTAAATTGATATGTAGTCGCCTTGCATCAATGTCAAAATACAACTGTCAATAATCATACAACTGTCAAAAATGGCTGTAGATTGAGTCGGTCCCTTAAATAAATAATAATAATAGTAATATCCCTAATCAGATTCGAGAACAAGAAGAAAATGAAACATTTTTAAAGAATAATACATATTTTTTATTTACAAATAAAAACGTCACTACAAGAAATACTACATTTTTTTAAAAAACACACATATAAAAACAAGAAAACGGCACTAACAAATAATAAATTCAAAATAATAATAATTTTTTTTTATTATTCAATAAAAAGACACTAAAAACACTTATCACAATTGGAAAGGACCCCCCAGACCCGGAAGGGCGCAGTGGCCGCTGGTGGTTGCAGGCCAAAGGCCGGTCCACCCCCCCCCCCCCCCCGCGGGCCGGCCGTGGGCACGGGGTAAAAAAAACAATTTTTAAAACATTTTTTTATCTACAAAAAACAAAAAAGGCATAAAACATTCACAAATGACTCTACCTTGCTAGAAAATGAAAATAATAATAACCACTGCTGAGTTGGGGAAAAAATATCTCTAAGAAACCACTACTGAGTTGAGAAAAAAATAATAAAAAAACCACTGCTGAGTTTGGAAAAAAACTCGTATAAAAAAGGAACCCACCACCCAACCACTATTGAATTTTTTCCCGACTGAGGTGATGTCTATAGTCTTGACATATACCTCGGTCAGAATTTAGTTAATGCCCGTGGAGTAACACCGTCTCACCATCCGGACACACATAGACTTTATCCGATATGGGGTACATGGCTATTTTATCCACTAAAACTGTGTAGTTTTTAAATTTTAAAGAGCGAATCGCCATGACTTTCGCTCCTGGAACTATACTACTTTCCACACAGTTTCTATAAAAACTCATGTTGAAATTATGTTTCACGTATTGTCTAGGCACCCCCTTGCAGACTTTAATGATTACCTCGTTTTGTGTTTGAACACAGTACACCCGCAAGCACACCACTGGAAATCAAGTCGCTACCCGTCTCTGATTTTAACTTTAATAACTGATTTGGGGCCTGGTGCTTCACTAGCTCCGGGTAAATGGACTTGTCCCAATTAGTAAACTCCATTTGAGAGCTAAGTGTGCTCCTTTTTCGAAATCATCCAATAAGTTCTTGGTTTGAACTTTTAGCAAAAGTTAATTGGTGTCCCCATAATATACTTGAACTTCTCCCTCCCCCTGGCCATTGGTGCCTACACACATCATAAAAGAATGAAAACATGAGTAATATTTTCATTTAAAATCAAGTTTCTTTTTTTTTCTATGCAGGAGGACCATATTGAAGTCTGTGATGGTAAATGATGTGAAGTTTGAATCAGCAACGATTCAAGCACATTATTTTGGGTCAATCACAACGTCACAGCGACTTCGATTACATACAGTGTCACACGTTCTACCGAAGGCTGAGTTCAAAATGAGTTTAAAGATTTCCTTTTCAACCTTTGTTTTCGCTTCGGAACGTTTACCGACAAAAGTGTCAACAAACTTTTTAAAATAGGGTTTTTGGTCAAATTGGAGGGCTCTATGCATCCTTGTGACGTTGAAACCGTTGACTACTATCCACCGCATAAGAACGTGATGTACAGCGATATTTTCTTTCGGATGAAGGTCAGCGATAAGTTTTTGTTTTGAAAGTGTCCAGTGCACACCCCCCCCCCCCATCCTCTACCATAGAAATATTGTATGGACTCAAATTGTATGTTCTGGCTATGATTTGAAATTTATTTTATCGGTGTTGGCACGATTGTAACGAGGTGAAGTTATATATGAGACATGGGTAGATGGTTCTTTTTCATAAAATATCATACCCAAATTGTCTGAAAAGCTGCTACTTCTAGAATTCAAATGGCACACAATAGATAATGATAAAATGTGCTTGAATAAGATCTGTTTTTAGACTCCTTTAGCTTCTTCCCCAAATCCCTAAGACAACTCATTAAATTACAGAAAAGCGTCGATTTTGATACTTTCCCCCTCCTTAAGAACCAACTCCTTAAACAGCACTTTCTAGACGGTGAAATGTATAATTTATTAATGTGTAAGGGCACATAACCGTATGAGTACTACAACTCGACCGCGAGGCTTTCTGAGGAACAATTTCCGTCCATCGCTTTGTTCTACGATTCACTTTACGATCGTCAATGCACCAATATCGACTATGAATTTGCCAAGAGGGTTTGGGCTAAGGGAGGTTGTAAAAATGGGTGGGAATATTATAGATTGTACCTGGCAAGTGATGTATTGACGTTGCTCGATATTGTGTGTAAGGAAACGGATAAAATCTAAGGAGGATTTGGGTTGTATTTGGGTTATTATTTTTCCACTCCCCTTTCTACGTCCTTTCTATAAATTCCACCATCAGCAAGTTCCAAATAGCACTAAAAAGGGCACTTTTGGTGTCGTGTCTCAAGTGGAAAAGCTGGGGCTATTGGGCAAGCAGAACTTATAAGAGTAATGTTTAATGGCTCATTTGAAAGCTATTGCTCATATATACGTGTTTTTTTTTATCAATTTTTCCATTTGCAAGTGCGATATAGCACTGAAAACAACACTTTTGGTGCCACTTACTAAGTGGAAAAGCTTCAAAGTACAATACAGGTACTATTGTAATAGTCATGTTCCAGAACACTTAACTGGAGGTTCACAAGAGCCCTTCCCGTACACTCCCTTCCCAGCCCCCTAAGTAAGTTTCACAAATCGTCTGCTCATCAGTACGCTACTGAAAAATTATCAGGCTACCACACCACTGTAGATAGATGTTTAATGGCTCAGCTAAAAGCTATTGCTTATATTTACTAGGATTTTGAAAATTTTACCATCTATTAGATTTCAGATATCTAAATGTTAACTAGTTTCTGGGGAGAATTTGCAATGAACTTTTTGTCATGATTGAAACATTAGCTACAACCTAGTAAAGATCAAGCCACAGCCCATAGTAACTAAAAGTTAGAAAATGTTAAAACGGTCTTTTTCTTCTTCTTTTTTCCCGGCCTAGCGGGTTACTAGAATATTATAGAGAGATGCTTAAGAGCTCATTCAAAAGCTATTTCTCATATGTACGTTTTTATATACATTACTTCTTTCCTTTTCTATAAACTGTTGTTTTTTGGGGTTTAGGGGGGGAGGAGGGACCTAGGTTAGGTGAGGTTACGTATATATGCTATGCTTTACCCTCTACCCCCCCCCCCTAATGTGCAAATATATAGCCCAAATGTGTTTATAAACTATTATATATTCATCATATTTTATCTTATTTCATTAGCATTAACCAGACTTGACTTTTTAGAAGTGCCCATATAATGCACCAGTATCGTTGAACTTACAAGGCATGTTTTGGGGGATGTGGGACTGGGCAAAAGTCAGTGCATACGTAATGCTACTACTACTTTAATGATACTACAGCTGCTACTATGCTGGCAGACGAGGCTAATTAGATATTTGTGAATTTCTAGTTTCAAATGGTGCTCTCTTAAATTTGAAAGATAATTTCCTCAAAACAGTGTTACATCATGCAGCTGACAAAAGTAGTCTACATATTTGTCACCTATTAGTTTCGAACGGGGCAACTATAAATACATTAGATTCTAAAAATCGCACGGTCCTATATTATGCTGCCAGACAAGCCACATTAGATTTGTGTAAGTTTCTAGTTTCAAATGGTGCTCTATATTATGATCCCAGACGAAGAAGTGGTGCTCTATATGCTACTAGTTTCAAATGGCGTAAAATAAATGCTTTATATTCTAAAAATCGCACGATATAATCCTGCAAGATGAGACATAATGGATTTTGTCAGTTTTAGTTTAAAATGGTGCTGTCATAAATGCCTTAGGTTCTGACAAGGTTTCATCGTTCTTCACGCTGAAGTTTCTAATTACTTTCAAAAGGCTTATAATGCCTTGGATTAGTCATAGTTTCTGTGAAGGAAAGTTTTGGTTTATAGCGTAGAAAAATTTTACTTCATTTGTAAATGTGCTGTCTATTTTGGTGTATAATCTGGAAAAATTTTAGTTTATGTGTTATTCTGTCCGTGTGCCTTTTATTAAATAAAATGAACTCATAAATTGTTCTTATTTACTTTTTGATTGTCGCTTCAGTTTTCTATTTTTTTTTATTTACTTTTTTTATGGGAATCTAGTATCTAAAAATGTGAATACAAAATGGTGTGAATACAACTTTACTTATGACGTACATCCATTTTCTTATTCAATTCAGCTTAAATGCTCTGAAGGTCAGAACTTACAGGAACAAATTCGAGGGAACTTCTTTTTTTCAAGGGAACAAAAAAATTTGAGGAAAAAAATTTGATAACTATTTCTCTTGGAATGCCCTGCCCCAACAGCCCGTGCAGCAGGGATTATAAATCCTGTAATTTGTCCAATAAATGCAGGATTTATCGTAGCGAAAAAGGGAACAACTGTTTGATTCTGGGTGTGCCCAAAAGGGCTAAGGTGAAACTTTGCAGAACGTTGAGGGGTATGATGAGTTGATTCAAAAGACACTATGTGCAACCAGGTTTTCCAAATGGCGTACCTGCAATATCTTATGAACGGCTAAGGCTATTAATTTGAAACTTTCAGTAATACTCTTACTGCTACTACTAGTACGACTGCAACTGTAACTACTTGCTACAGCAACTACGATCACTTGTGACCCAGACTTTTTGCGGCTGTGACTACTCGTGATAGGGACTGCGACTGTTTTTTGGAAAAATGTCTAGTGTTATATAGAACAAATCGAGATACATTATATGATAGCTGGTTTTCAAAAAGGGATATCGGTAATATCTCAAGAACAGCTCAGTTTATTAAGTTGAAACATCCATGGAATGTTTATAGGGGTGTTAGAAAGTGAACGGAGGGCAGCCAATTCCCGCTCACCCATTTTAATTGTCCCAACGAAATTTTCAATTTGCTATTTTGTTCAATGTGGTCGAAAGGTTTAATAGAAATGCCACTGGTGATACCAGACCAGCAAAACACACACAAACCAAGGACGAGGGTAGTAAATCATGTAATTTCCCCATTGTTAAGATACAGGATCTGTAATTGGTAAAGGGGAAATATTCAAACCTGGGTGTGGCCGAAAAGGCCAAGTGTACTAATTTGAAAATTTTAAGGAAACTACTACTACTGAGATCACGACTGTAAATAGTTACGATTACGACTACGACTGTGAGTACTTGTGACTGTGATTACAACTACTTGCAATTGAGACTGTGACTCTTTCAAATTGCAGGGAATTTTAGGGATTATTGAACAACATCAACTGGTTACAAAAGGGAAGATCACGAATATCCCATGGACAGCTGAGGATATAACACTAAAACTTTCAAGGCATGTTGAGGGGGGGACGATAGAAAGTGCATCGAGGGTAAAATACCTTGCCCTCTTCCTTTTTTGTATATTCCCTCGTCGCCGATCAACATCTTAAAATACCTATTTTGTTAAAAAATAGTCATACGTCTAAAACCTATGTCACCAGGAATAATATGCCCACCAGATCCCAAGGGAGAGAGCTGTGGATTATACAATTTTCCCATTCTTTAAAAACAGGATATGATATTGTGAAGGGGGATCTTTGATTTTGGGAGTGTCCGAAAAGGCTTTGGGCATTAAGGTGAAACTTCAGGATGTTTGACAATTTTGGACAAATTGACAGATTTTTACTGAGATCTCTTTGGGAAAAGCATCTATAAAGAGAGTGGGAGGGTACTGATTGCCATCCAACCGTTCAACTCTTAAGAATAACACTAGAACTTTCAATTTTTAATTGAATCAGCCACCTCTAACGTTTCTATGACACCTCCTTCTGTTAGAAACAAAAATAATAATGTACTAAAGCCCTATCACTCTTCACTTCTTGTGTTGCCTGTGAAAAAGAATTTTTATTAAAAATGTCCATAAGTTTTATCATTTCATCACAAACTTTAGAGGGGGGGGAATTGAACTGATAAGCTAGGATTAAGTCTGGTGCTAAAAAAAAAAAAAAAAAAAAAAAAAAAAAAAAAAAAACCAGTGAGCGTGGAGAAACGACATGCCCTATAAAAAAATGTGTTGTTAGACTGCAATAAAATGCACAGAGCATAACATTTCTTCTTTTTCTCAGCATAGCATGCTTAAAACGAAAAAAAATGGTAATGACCCATATAAAAGAAAACGCTTCAATAATATTAACTATTTGGTGTCGGTTGAAAAAACAGTAACAAACAAAAAGTGTAGTATATCCTTCTTCTGAACTAAACACTTGTCACAGCAACAATGCTCTTGTTACATTTCGAAAAGGGTTTTTAGACTTGCTTCCAGTCTAACTGTGTCCAAAATAATGTGTGAAATAGGGGTACCCTGCCGAACCATTCTTCAGTTTAGAATTATCCCAACAAAATGAGATAAAAGAAAAAAATTTGAGCTAGTATATGCAGTCTACAAAACTGTGATTTATGAATGGTGGTGATGCAGAAGTATTATACCCCTCTAAGAGCACCACTTCCCCTCCTATTTATGTCGTTCCCAGAATAGCTGCTTCTCATGAAACGCTAGTCTTTCCTGAGACAAACTTCTGTATATGTCCTCGAGTCAGACATAGCTATTCTGTTCGCTCATTTTTGACTTAACTGCAAAAACAAAATTCCCTCGTTTCCCTGTCCTACCCATTTAAAGTGAAGTTTGATCATAATGCCAACATACAAAATAATCAAAGACAGAGATATCTAGATCAAACGCAAAATAAATGGCGGGTACGACCCACCTTCCTGTGCCCATGACAGAGTTGCTCATTTTTAGCAAGGATTTTCGCTCGAATTATTCTTTGTTCGTAAGACGCCGGTTTCTGTTTGCAAAAATCACACACTGTAGAAGGCCACAAACTGAAGTTTATCATATGTCAAACATTTAGCCTACAAAAAGCTGACTAATCTTGACAAAACGAATCGTTTCTTTACTGCATATTTAATACATTTTTGATTTCTTTTCACCAGGGACCAGATGAAAATCGAAAGGGTTAAAAGTTCCAGTACGCTTCATCTATGATATGATTTATGTTTCTTTAAATTTTGTGCAATTAATTCATTATTATGACAAAAAAAAATGCATTTTCACTAGCGTATTCATTCCTGGGAAGTTCTCCTAAAACATAAAATTCAGCAGCCAAAGGGAATTTAAGACAAATAAAAAGAATGAAGAAAAGAAGGAACTTTGGAAATTCTAACTACATTCTAAAATAAATGCTGAATTTGTGATATAGAATCAAACAGTGGTAACGAACTGAAAGTAATGAGTAAACGGGTCGTTCCTAGGGTTGGTGGTACCCAGGGTTGAATTAACTACAACGGTCCTTCCCCGACTCAAATATTGGCAAAAAAGCTAAATACTACTACTACTACTAACAACTCACCGCATCACAAAGCCCCCTGAGGCCAACACAGTTACGCACGCTTCTCCTCCAGCCCATTTCATTCAAAGCCTCCCTCTTTAAACCCTCCCAGGAGGTTCCCATTTCCTTTAAATCTTTCTTTATGACATCCTCTCACCCCAACCGTGGACGATTTGCTTTCTGTTTAGCCCTAGATGGCTAACCACAAAAGACAGTCTTTGGCAATCTTTCATCCTTCATCAGCAGAACGTGCCCTAGCCATCTCAACCCTTCTCTCATTATAGCCCTAGTAAACGGAAGTGAACCACGATTTTCATACAGCCTACTGTTTGAAATACGGTTAGTCAGCCGGGTGCCCCGTACAATCCGTAGGTAATTTTTCTGGAAAACATCTAGCAAATCTTCATCCGCTTTACGGAGTGCCCAAGCTTCAGGCCATATTTGACCACTGTCATCATTGTAGCTCCTAATATTCTAATCTTAGTTGACTTATGTTTCTATTCTTCCAAACTTTGTTTAACTGCGTAAAAACACCCTGAGCCTTGGCTACTCGCCTTAATCGCAGCAGTGTTATTCTCGTACATAGCACTAATCACTTTAATATATTAAATAGAAGAAACAAGTATTTTCAACTGAAACTAAGGAGCAACATTAAAACTTAAAACGAACAAAAATTATTAAGTATATAAAGGGGACTGCCCCCTCCTCAACACCTCGCTCTTTACGGTAGAGTTTTTTAGTACTTTTAAAAAGCGGCTTATTGTTCTAATTAAACGGCCTTTGTGTTTCAGGAGTCGTTCTTAAAGAATTGGGACAAAATTCAAATTTTAGCGTAACGAGCAAGGTGTTGAGGAGTAAGAAACGCGTTTTGAAAAAAAAACTGCCTAGTGAAGAAAAATAGCCATCTGACATTGACTTAGGAATGATAACTATTAATTCAGTTTGTCTTAAAAGTAAAAGTCTATTGCGAAAATAAATTTATGGTGATTTCGAAAAAAGCCTGAAACCCCTCGAAAATGGCGTCAGACCAAATTGAAAAGTGTACCATTGGAATCAGGATGGTGGAAAATTTTATTCAGGGAAACTACATCCCCCCTCCTTGAACAACAAATAAAATTGTTTTTTTGCGTCGGTAGCACTGATCTTTCTCCCTTTTTCTTTTTTTTCTTTCTTTCTAGCAGGGCTAGGGGGTGGCCAGAGCATCATAAAGAGAAGTGTAATAGCTCATTCGAAAGGGAATTCAATTTGTAAGTGCCCTTTTTAAGTGACCAAAAAGATTGGAGGGCAATTAGCCCCCCTCCCCTCCCCACTAGCCCCCTCCCCCCAAAATCATCTAATCAATATTTTGAGATAGCCATTTTGTTCACACAGTTCAAAAGTCCAATATCTATGGTTTTAGTGATGATATGACCCTCCATAGTCCCCGAGGAAAGGGCTGTACGCTGTATTGGTATCGGACGTATCGATATCACCCGTATCGGTATGGGCGTATTGTTATTGGGCGTTTTGGTATCGTCTGTATCTTAGACAAATTTTTAGTAGCTCGTAAAAAACATACTGCTAATACATACGTCCTACCTTCCTATAAATTTCATCATGAGCAAGTTCCAAATCATGGCTGTAGTAGGTAGCGGTAGCTGCAACCTAGTAAAGAGCGAACCACAGCCCATAGTAATCATAAGTTAAAAAACGTGTTTTGAAAAAAACTGCCTGGTGAAAAAAAATTGCCATCTGACACTGACTCAGGAATTTTTAACTATTATTTCGATTTGTTTTAAAAGTAAAAGTTTATTGTGAAAAGAAATTTATGGTGATTTCGAAAAAGTCTTAAACCCCTCAAAAATGGCGTCAGATCAAAATAAAAAGTCTACCATTAGAATAAGAACATCTAAAACCTCTGTAGGGGAAATTACAACCCCCCTACCTGAACAACAAGGAAAATGACTGCTCTGCATAGGTCGCACTGATGTGTCTCCAGCTTTTTTTTTTTTTTTTTCTAGCAGGGCCATGGGGCCACCAGAACATCATAGAGAGATGTATAATAGCTCATTAGAACGGAAATTAAATTTTCTAGTGCCCTTTTTAAGTGACCAAAAAGATTGGAGGGCAACTAGCCCGACCCCCTCCCCAAGGCCCCTTCTGCCCAAAGTCATCCAATCACAATTTTGTGATAGCTATTTTGCTCAGCATAGTTCCAAGGTCAAATAATTTGGTTTTGGTGATGATATGACCCTCCATAGTCGCTGGGGAAAGGGCTACACACTGTATCGGTATCGGATGTATTTATATGGTGCGTATCGATATGACCGTGTTGTTATTGGGCGTATTGGTATCGCAGGTATCTAGAAAGATTTTTAATAACTCATATAAGAGATATTGCTCATATCTACGTCCATTGGCGTAATTGAGTCCAAATCCTGGAGGGGAGAAGGGGGGGGGGGCAAAGTTGGAGCCAATTTTCCCAAATCAAGTGAAAATGATAGTGAAAACTATGAGCCATATATTACCATAGAGGCAAAGATATACTTAAGAAAACTGACCTATTTCTCTGGATACTTGAATTATGGAGGCTCATCTTAGTTTTGACAAGATTTTTTTTTAGAAACTAAATTTCAGCTGGGGGGGGGGCAAAATAAAGTCTGAGGGGGCAAACTTGGGTCTGGAGGGGACAGTTGCTTCCCCCTGCCTAATAACAAATTACGCCCCTTTCTACGTCCTTTCTATAAATTCCATCATCAGCAAGTTCCAAATAGTACTAAAAAGGGCACTTTTGGTGCCGTGTCTAAAGTGGAAAAGCTGGGGCTATTGGGCAAGCAGAACTTATAAGAGTGATGTTTAATGGCTCATTTGAAAGCTATTGCTCATATATACGTGTTTTTTTTATATTAATTTTGCCATTTGTAAGTGCGATATAGCACTGAAAACAACACTTTTGGTGCCACTTACTAAGTGGAAAAGCTTCAAAGTACAATACAGCTACTATTGTAATAGTTATGTTCCAGAACACTTAACTGGAGGTTCACAAGAGCCCTTCCCGTACACTCCCTTCCCAGCCCCCTAAGTAAGTTTCACAAATCGTCTGCTCATCAGTACGCTACTGAAACATTATCAGGCTACCACACCACTGTAGATAGATGTTTAATGGCTCAGCTAAAAGCTATAGCTTATATTTACTAGGTTTTTGAAAATTTTACCATCTATTAGATTTCAGATATCTAAATGTTAACTAGTTTCTGGGGAGAATTTGCAATGAACTCTTTGTCATGGTTGAAGCATTAGCTGCAACCTAGTAAAGATCAAACCACAGCCTATAGTAACTAAAAGTTGGAAAATGTTAAAACGGTCTTTTTCTTCTTCTTTTTCCCGGCCCAGCGGGTTACTAGAAGATCATAGAGAGATGCTTAAGAGCTCATTCAAAAGCTATTTCTCATGTGTACGTTTTTATATACATTACTTCTTTCCTTTTCTATAAACTGTTGTTTTTTGGGGTTTAGGGGGGGAGGTACCTAGGTTAGGTTAGGTTACGTATATATGCTATGCTTTACCCTCTACCCCCCCCCCCATAATGCGCAAATATATAGCCCAAATGTGTTTATAAACTATTATATATTCAACCTATTTTATTTTATTTCATTAGCATTAACCAAACTTGACTTTTTAGAAGTGACCATATAATGCACCAGTATCGTTGAAACTTACAAGGCATGTTGTGGGGGATGTGGGACTGGGCAAAAGTCAGTGCATACGTAATGCTACTGCTACTTTAATGCTACTACAGCTGCTACTACTAACATTACTACAACCTCTACTACTAGTAACAGGATTTCAAGAGGGTCTATCAGCATTATCCTGGGAACGGTTTAGATATATAAATTGAAACTTTAAGGGTATTATGAGAGGGACGTTCAACTGACCAAAAGGCAATATGGAGAATTTGAACTAAATGAAAATACATTATATGCATGCAGATTGTCAAAAGGACGTATCAGCGATATCTTAGAAAAGGACTAGAGTATTAAACTGAAAGTTACGGGGCATATTTTGGGGGATGTTAAAATAACAAAAAGGTAATATTTACATGCTACTACTACCACTACTACTACTACTAGTACTACTGTTGCTACTGCTACTATTACTGCTGCTAAAGACAAGGGTATTAAGGTGAGAAATTCAGGGAATGTTAAAAGTCCGTTGATCAGTCAAAACACACTATTTGCATGCAAGTTGTCAAAAGGACGTATCAGCAATATTCCAGGAACGGCTTAGGGTATTAAGTTGAAATTTTCAGGGCATGTTAAGAGGGATATTAAACAAACCCAAGGGCACCATGTCTACTGCTACTATGGCACTATGGTACTATATGCTGCTACTGCTACTACTGCTATTACTATTATTAAATTGGCTCTTGTATATCAGGAATCATCCATAAAGAAATTGAACAAAAAGTCAAATTGTACCATAAGATTAAAAAACTAAATAGCAGTATACGGTATTTTGCCTTTTTATTATTTGGCCAGTTACATATTTAGAAATCCTCACTTATTTATTGGAAACATGTTTTTTCTATTAATTATACAAAATTCTGTACTCAGGGCCGTATCCAGATTTTTTCTTGGGGGGGGGGTACAAAAAGATTTTATTTGCGGGGGGGTCTACCGAAAAAGCTTCAAAACGCAGCAAAAAATAGTTTATGTTCATTTTTGTAACATTTTGACGAGTTGGACAAACATTTCAGGGGAGGGGGGGTCAAAACCATAACCCCCTAGCATACGGCCTTCTCTGTGCCCCCAATGTTTTTTTCTTTTTTTCGTTCCACAGCAACCGAATCCCAATCACAAGATTTTTACCTGATTCTTTTTTTTTTCATCAGAGAAAAAAAGTTTCCGCTATGTTTCAGAGCTTGGCTAAGCCAGTGATACTAATCCTGACTTGTTACTTTTTTGTGGAATTAGATCACATGATGTACCAACGTATTGACCATGGGGAAAGCTCAAACTGTGCCCATTGCTTTAGTTATGTCTGATATTTGAAATTTTGTCTGATGGTACCCAATTGCTAAACTAGCTTAAAGATGAACAAGTAAACTATAATACCATGATAACATGGGTAGATCATCTGTTTAAGGAGGAAGAAATCCTCCTTAAACTAGTTTAAAGAGGATTTTAACTATCCACTATCCAGCTATTTACCTCTCACAAAAAGTGATGTCTTGGGAGAGGTAAATAAAGTAATGTAAGTAAAAAGAGAGAACCAATAACTGAAAATAATATATTATTCATTTCAGACTGCAGAATTTGTAAATCATATCTACATAGTTGGCTACTCTATTTCAGCTATTGCCATAGCGATTGGCCTTGTAATATTCTGCTCTTACAGGTACCGATGTTTTTTATGTTATGTTTTTTTTAAAGATATTCACAGGGAAATTCATTTTCAAACAGGAAAATATGAGAGTATTTTCTCCAAAAGTATATTTTCACAAATTATCCAATTCCCTCCTTTACTTTCCATATCTAAACTTCTTTATCTTTCAAAATTTTTCAACGTTTTGATAGATTGTACCATTTTTTATATGGGAACCTTTCTCCTTATTCCAATGATCTTCCAATTCAACTCACTAAATAATGATTCTAATTTGTTGAGGCCAAGAATCTTCATTCTAGTTCCTAATTTACTCTAATTCAAAACTGCTTGTTCGAATTAACATAAACTATTTCCCCTCTATTCCTTGTCATATTTACTGATTTAATGCCTGTTAAAGAAAATAGGCAAAAAATCCCCATGATTGCTGAGCCGTTTTTTTTTTTGTATTAATCCCTAAAAATATCTAATCTCCAACGTTAGTGGCTTCATAGTTCTCTATATTCTTTGACCTCTAGTCTATGTCATAAATATGTTTCTTTTTTATTATGTCCAGCTTCATCTTCTGAATCGCCTTAGACCCACCCTTCTGCCCGCCTTCCCTCCAAAAAATGCAAATCAGAATAATAGTGAGTAATCGGAACTATTAAATGAATGTATCTGCAAGTCACAATTTTGTGGATCCCTAATATGGCATCTCAAAGTTATTGTTACAGCGATCCTGACATTTAATTACTCTTTCCTAAATGCACCTAATAAATAGTTTGTCTTTTGCCTTGTGTTTACAACCTAAAAAATTCCTATCCTCTTCAAGTTCTAGCATTAGATTTCCGAAACCAAAACTCTCGTCCTCAGCAAGTCACTCAAGTCCTAAACATCGTTTCCAAAGTCTCACTTATATCTAATTTTAATTCCTTCATTTTTTTTGTACTTGTGGAATAAACTTAGCAGATTATGTAATTTCTTCTTGCTCTTTCCCATAGGAAAAATATGACCTGCAAATATTTGTATGCACTGGTTCAATATATTTAATAACAATATAGCCGACTTGTCGGTAAAACTGAAGTCGATACTTCGGTACCTGGGTCGGGTCAGCACAGATCTAAAGTCGGGACGGCATGAAATTCAATACATAATGTAAATAACATGATAGTTCAATCCATAGGAAACGATGGGACTAGTTCTTGAAAAACCATTTTGCTGGGAATATGTTTATCACATATCAGAATCCGTTTTGGGTAGTCCAATATTTTTTAATGTATTTTCTTGTGAATCACGGTCCCCTTGGGCCAGGTCCCATGCCGACCAGATTTTTTTTTTTTTTTTTTTTTTTTTTTGTAATTTCTGAGGAGCTCTTGTGTCAAACTAGAAAATTCTTCATATATTAATATTTTATAGTCCAGGAGCAAAAAGATTTTGATTGTTTTTTTTTAATGCAAAAATATACTCTATAATATAAAAAATATTCAAAATCCTTTTCTAATACATATTTTTAAATTCTTCTTCCTTTCTTTCTATCTTCCTGTGGTATTTGGACCATACTGAAGTATCCTGGATGCAACTCCTTTCCTCGTTTCGTCTTTCTTTTCATTTTCTAGAAAATAAATTTGTTACCTTCATATATTTGTCACATAATTTTCCTACATTTCCTTCCAGTACTTTGTCTTTTCAAACATTAAAATAGGCTACTCGTATAAAATCTCAATTAAAAAAAAAGACCTTCCTACTGCTATCAAATACATTACCTCCACGTTCCGAAGCCACCATCCTCTATAAATTTTTTTCTCCCTCTACCCATTTTGGTGGTGTTTAGGCCTTATTTTTGGACGAACTAACATTTAGTTTTTTTTAATGTATGTTTGTGCGTATGGGTCTATTTGGCGAAAAGACTAATCTAACTGTCAAGGCGATCAGGGAAAAAGTTTCCTGGTCTTTATTTTTCTGGAGGGGTGTGTTTCGGAAGCCTATTTTGTTTTGATATTTAAATTCCCTTGTCCTTCGCACTTATGGATGTAAGATTTGTAGGTATGTAAGAGATGTAAATTTCAAAATGAATGCATGCTCAAAACCCTGATCCCGTACCCCTAACACAAAATCTTAGGCCTCCACGTTCAGCCAAAGCCCTCCAAGAAAGTTCAACTCCATCACCCGATCCTTTCCAAGATATTGGAGATAAGCTATTTTGATAAGCTTGGTGCACAGTGAGTCTTTTGAGTTACTTCACTATTTCACGGTGCTTATATTGAAAGTCCCCAGGGGACCATAGCGCAAAAGTTTTATACACATCGGAGGCAAAATATTTTAGTTTCCAATCCCCCCTTTTAAGTCGAAATTTAGAGTCTACTTAGCTCCCAATGCTCTTTTATGCTTCAACTGGGCCTCTTATGAAGTTCTAAATATATTTTGAACATTTATTTTGATGACCTGGGTGCACTAATTGCTTTTTAGTTTATCTTTCTATTCCATCCTGATAAGATTTGAAGTTGCCAATAGGTTTTTATGCCAAAGGCTTTTGAGTTAAAAGGAGACAAGGAAATGTTCTGGCCGTTTATTCTCTCCCCCAAATGTGAAATTCAAATTGTTTTAACACCCCTTCCCCAAGCACTCCTTGATATTTTCTACTTTATCGCTCCAAGCTAAGCCTGGGTATTGCAGATACATTATTTTGATAATCTTGGTAAACATAATGGCTTTCAATTTACCATGCTATTTCACCATGAAAGTAAGTTTCACGGGGGATTGTAGCCCAAAATCTTTTAAAGGAATAGGAGACAAGAAATTTCTTTAGGCCTATTTCACATCCCTAAAACGCAAAATTTGAACTCTCTTAGTCCCTTCACCAGATATTTCCTGAAAGTTGTAGCTTTATCACCCAAATATTTTCCACTATATTATAAATACACTATTTTGATAAACTGGATGCATACGGTGTCTTTTGATTTAAGCTCTGCATGTGCTCATAGAGCATATCTGCAAATATTGCAGACATGCTATTTCGTTAAACTGGGAATAAATAGTGTCTTTGATTTACCTCACTACTTTATTCATTTTAAGTTTGTTTTTAGACGGATTGGAGACAAGCATTTATTTATCCCCCTCCCTCTTCGTCCTCTTCCACCAATAGTCGATCTCAAGGTATAGTAGAGGTGCTGTTTTGATAACCTGGGTGCGCACAGTGTCTTATTTTGCCTCACTAATTCATTGTGAAGAGATTTTAAGTTCTGTAAGGACTTAGCAGCCAAAAAAACTTTGGCTAGAGCTACTACTACTACTTCTACTACTAACAACTCGCTGCTGCACCAAGCTGCCTGAGGTCAATACAGTAACGCACGCTCCTCCTCCATCCCTTTTTATTCAAAGCATTTCTCTTAACATCCTCCAAAGAACTTTCAGTTCTCCTCAGTCTTCCTTAATGACCTAATCTCACCCTATCCGGGATTATTCTGCTTTTCGTTTGGCCCTACATGGTTGGCTGAAAAGAACGATCTTTTGTAATCTGTCATCCTTCATCCGAGAACTTGTCCTAGCCATCTCAACCTTTCTCTCCTTATAGCCCTAGAAAGCGGGGGAGAACCAAATGTTTCACACAGCTTACTGCATGAAATACGGTTAGTAAGACAGGTACCCAGAGAAATCCATAGGCAATTCTTCTGGAAAATATTTAACATATCCTCCTCTATCTTTCGGAACACCCATTTTCCAAAACCATACTTGACCCCTGTCATCACTGTAGCCTCCAATATTCTAACCCAGGCTGGCAGACTTATCTTCCTATTCTTCCAAACTTCTTCCAACTGTGAAAAAATTCTGAGCCTTGGCTATTCGACGTTTACCCTCTTCACCGTACCCACCATCTTTGCTAATAATACTACCTACCTTTAAGTGAATCTTTCTACTTGATCGATCTTCTCGTTACCCAACAGCACCTTCACTGATTCCCAGTCTAAGCAACTTGGCGTTCTTAATATTTATTTTCAAACCTATTCTCGCACCCTCAACTCTCATAACATCCAAAAACGATTTTGTTTTCTGAACATTTTTATTTAGGATTCTCAAATCATCAACAGATTTCAAATTTGGTTCGATGCTCTCCCATAGTCTGTGCCGTGTTCCTTAGGACAAAGTCCATCAAAGTTATTCAATTAAATGGGAATAAAATACAACCCTGCTTATCTTAAAACCAATATAAAACGATATGCTAACCTCATTTCCTACCTTATCTGGTATGTCGCACAAGGATAGTACCCTTGCTAAAGGTAATCTACTGGTTGAATCAAACACTTGCTCATAAAATGTTTTTAGTCCTCCTTCTCTCTCCTCTTCCGGAATCGCAATTCGACCTTTTTAACCCTGAACACTCACTGAAATTTCGAGGTTGATCCCCTAAACCTTTTCAAGATAGCCTATTGCAGATATTGCAGAGTGTCATCGAAAGCGTAAAGTGGGCCCCTGGTACCTCAAAAATCCCCCAGTCCCTCGTTTTTTGAACTTTTCAGCAGATGAGTAGACAGAGTGTATCTTGTTCAAACCAAAGCTGCGCAAAGTTCTATAATTTTTGTTATTGGAGGTTCACCATTTGAGCGAGGGCCCTCTGGTACTGTCCTATCTCTGATATTCGCAATTCTTTAGCACAAAATCAAACATTCTGCACCTTTTTGGAACCCGAATCATGTATTTTCCACGATAGAAAGACCAAAGTGAGTCAAAGGCCCTCCAATAGTACTTCCCTTGCCCTCCATCAGTTTTTTAGTAGAAATTTTGCTTTTTTCCTGTTGCAGCCTGTCTCAACCAGAATCGTGCAAGTATTTTTAACTTGTATACCTAAGAGACCAAAGAAGGCTCATGACCCCTCGAAAATCCTCCTTCCTCCGTTTCTACAAATTGACTATAAAAAAAAAAAATGAACCGGAATCGTATAAAAATTTTCTGTCAGAGGGATTAGAGAGGAAAAATATGCCATAAGCCGAATAACCCTACAAATTTTTAGCAAGATGATAAGTGTGTTCCATCCCGTCTGAACCAGAAAATATGTTATGCTATACCTTGTTGGAATTGGAATCATGTCTCCCTTCACCCTACCCCCACCTCTCCTTACCTACTTTTTACCAAATAGGTAGATAACTTCACTTTGTTCGTAGAGGTATCTTATGAAAACTTTCAATTTGAATTGACGGGGCCACAAAGAGGAAATTTAAGTTCTTTTCGTCACTCGTAATACTCGTATGACCAAGTTATTGCAGAATGGTAGGAATGTTGCACCTTGTTTCACCCGGAATTACAAACAGATTTTTAATCTATATTTTGGGAGATCCAGATTACGATATTTTACCGCCCACAACCCTAGTGGCTATTCCCTCCTTCAACATCCCCTCTCTCCCTGCCATCAGTTTAGTAGGAACGTAGGTATTTAACGCGTTTTTTGAAGTGGAATAACCGAATCCTACAGTAAATTTGAATCTAAATCATTAGAGATAAATATTGGGCCTTAGCCCCTTCATTCCCCCTCGCCCAACACATTTTCAGAAGTAAATTTGGGATACTTTTTTTTTCAACGATCGGTTTTAATTTACGGAACAAGTAGCTTGGGCAGTTGAACAATGATTTTCAGTGGCATGATCTCTTGCAATTATTTTTGCATGAAAGTGCTCAAATACAATTGAAACCTATAGGACAGATACCTTGGGCCAAGGGGAATTGGAGGTGGGTTTTCAGAGGCTTATGGCGGTTCTAAGCCCCACCTTTGTCTTTTCCTTGTTTCTTTTAGTCGGTCCCCTTTCAAAATGTTGTATCAACTCCTGGAATAATTTGCTCCGTACGTACCTCTACTAAATATAGACACCAAATGCAATGAAAAAAATAGTTTATTTTACACTTTAGGATAAGGATACACATAGATAAAATATCTATTTTGGAATATTAACTATCACAATCTCAGATGGGCCAAATTCGTATTTAGGAGTCAAAAATAAAAAAACAACGATAAATAAAAAAGCAGACGAATAATTTGAGAAGAAAAAAGAAATTAGTCGGGAGGTGCAAAAAAAATTTAGCTCTAACGTGAGTGCTTATAGATAAATGATCATGCTATCAAGAAATCTTTCTTAGAAAGTTTTATAGAGGTTTGCTCACTGGTTTATGAACAAGGTGAAAATATACTGCAAAAAGGTACTGAATTCCACACATCTAGCTGTAGAGCCATGCAAGCATTTTACATTTAGGTCTGGATACTGTTTTTCATCCTTACATCTGGCGTTTGTAGCAGACTTTCGTAACCCCTCGATAAGGGCATAACCTATTGATGGAAAAAATGCATACGAATCCCATACAGTGTTTATATTCTCTTAAAAGTTTTACTGTCAATTTTGCCAACGATAGGGAACTTAATAAACGATCTGTTGAGACTGCAATGGGACTCCCCGTTATTACTTTTCTCTTTTCTATTTCGAAATTTATTAACCATGGAATGATGAGGTTAATTTTCTATATTAGATATAACCATAAAAGATAAACATATTTTTCCCTTTTCCAGATTATCAGATTATATTATTATTAAGCTTTAATGTAGAATTTATTTCTTTAGCTGGAATTTTGAAAAAGTGGAAAAAAGATTAAAACTAGAATCAGTTCAGATCATTATACAAAATATTTCCCGTGATTAAATTTCTTCGTGGTATACCCGAGGATTAGAATACTTAGAAAAATTAAGAGAAAAGGATGAAATTGGCCTGGTTTTTGAAAACTAAGATGTGCGGGACTGTTGGTTCTTTCACTCTATAAGAGATAAGATAAGATAACGTGTATTTCAAGCCAAAATGTGGCCATTTACAAAAATAACATACAAGATTAACAAATTACAGCACTCGTCACAATAATAAAGAAAAAAAAATACAAATAAAATAAAAACTACTCTCTTCTTTTTGCAAAATACTCATCAAGATATCTTCCCACTAGAAAAATAAATTGTGACGACGTACTTGTCAAGGCATCAGGAAGCAGTACTCCATCATTCCCAAATAAATTTTCCTCTACCCCCAAAAGACCTCTACAACGACTCAGACAATGCTCCAAATTCTCCACCTCTTCTTGGCAAAGAGGGCAAGCAAACCTGCCGTCCGGGACACTTTTCCTCCTCTCAAAAACTTTAAATCTCGAACGAATCGGAAGGCAATTAGATCGTAGCTGCATCCAATATGTAAGGTATCTAAACGGTAAATTTAACTTAAAGTAAAATTCCTGACCACAAATTATCTTAATCTCATTATAATACCTTAAAGTTTCCGAATTCTTAATCACCTCACCCCATTTCTGTATCGTCTGGTCCTCCAGCACCCGCTTAATTTCCTTGTCCAACTGTAATTGTTGACTAGTTGGTCCAAGGCCATCATTCCATGCGAAAGAAAAACCTGTCTTATCCAATACCTCTTTAACTTTAAAAGGCCAAGATCTTTTCCTATGTAGCTGAAGTGACTCATCATATGCAGCCTTCAGTAACCTATCACTGGGTAACTGTACTACTCTTAGCCAAAATTTTATCATTTGGACTGTCCTATAACTTTTAAGAGACCACAGTCCAAGGTCTCCTTTAAGAAACTGGGTATGGGTCATTCTATGCAACCCCTACAATTTCTTAAAATAACCCAGCTGAATGCTTTCTAATTGGGCAGCATTTTCATGTCCCCAGATCTCTGCCCCGTAATGGAGAATTTGCATAATCTTAGATAAAAAACCCTCTTATGCAAAGACAAATTCTTCATTCCACTAATTCTATTCCTGAAAAGTGAAAATGTTGCAGCTCTTCCCCTATTTAACAATTTTTTAATATGAGAACTTTATCCACCATTAATTTGGAAGATATAGCCAATATACTTCATTTGTACAACTACATCTAATTGCTGTCCTCCAAATTGAAATATAGAATCTATTTTTTCATTCCTTTTACTGAAAACAACCACTTTAGTTTTCATAACGTTCAGCTGTAACTTTTTCATTTGTAAGTATTCCTCAATTAAACTCAGTAACATCTGAAGCTCCCTTGCCGACTTCGCCACCAATGTCATCCACAAATAATAACACCAAAAAATGAATTTTTCCAAGACACAGCTTTGGAGCCCATTTTTTTTCCAGAAACACCGTATCAATAAAAAACAAACTGAATAGTCTTGGGGACACGACTCTGCCCTGCTTAACTCCATTCTTGAAGTCAAAAAACATGGAAAATCACAAACATACAACCCTGACCATGCACTTAGTCCAAGAATACATACCAAAAAATAAACGAATAAAACTTAAAGGTAGACCTATATCTCTTAAATAGTTTTCAAGGAGAGCTCTATCTACATTGTCGAATGCCTTTCTTAAGTCTAGAAACGCAACATACAGTTTTTTTCTACCTGATCTATACTTCTCTATCAGTGCACTTAGCACAAATGCTCTATCCGACCTATTATACCCTTTCCTGAAGCCCCCCAGCTCCTCTTTAACTACCCCATAACCCTCCAACCATTCATCCAACCGATTGTCGGAAATCTTTTCCAAAATTTTAATAAGTACAGGTGCTTATGCTATCAAACTATAGCTATCATGATAACTAGGACTACCTTTCTTAAATAGAGGTACCATAATCGATACTTTCCATAGGGAAGGCCATACACCACTACTTATAATTCTATTAAAAATATTCACTAAAATTAGCAAAAAACATCAAGAAACCTCTTTAACAAAACTGCTGGTATACCATCTATTCCTGGCCCTGATCCTCTCTTCATCTTCTTAACTACTTTCCTAACTTCTTCTGAGGTTACCTCCTTCACTAACTCATAATCTTTTTCTTTCATCGGAAACTGCGGAGCAACCCTTGATTCTTCACTATCAAGGCTACTAGAATCTTCATCTATACTCTCAAGAAAACTAGGCCAAGTATCACCTTCAAGGATTTGTAATTGGCCTTTTTCTTGTCCATTCTCCTGCCCTATTCCTGACCAAAATTGCTTTGTATCTCCTACCATATAATCCTGCTATATCTCTTTTTGTTCCTCTCTAATTTTCTCCCGTTTTTTCCTCCGTTTTAGCCTATTGTATTCCCTTCTCCTTTCCTTAAACCATAAAAACAAGCTCTGCCTTTCTTCCTCTACAGAGCAAGCATTTACCCAATCTAATAACCCCTCCAACTCCTTTTTAAAAGAACTACATTCATCATCAAAAAAACTATTTTTCCTTTTCATATTTGGTTTCTCTAACACACGAGCACACTCATAAATCACAAAACCCAAATCTTCCAAAATTTCATCTATGTCTCTTATTTCATCATTCAGACTCTCAACTTTCTCAATTATTTCAGGCCTCAAAAACTCCTCTTTCATCAACTCCAGCTCCTCTTTACTCCATTCACTCTTTAAAAACTTCCCTGAAAAACAAAGATCCTTTGTAACGCTCCTAGTAGGACTATCACCTTTTTTATTCCTTGGAACTCCTCTTCCAAGAAAAAGCTTAATTTCAACTGGTAAGTGGTCAGAGCCTACGACCCTACGAACCTCTACATCAACTGTCAGGCCCAGGAGTTCAATACCAACCAAAGCATAAACAATTACACTAAGGTTTGTCACCGATAGACAGGTAAACTCACCCTCCTCCCCATCCTTCCCAAATTTTCCATTTCCAATCACTAATGCATTGTCTGAACACAGTTCCAGAAGCGTTTTCCCCAACAATTAACCCTTCTTTCAATATCTGCGCTCCTTCTAGATGTCTTACAAATATCAGGTATCAGGTTAGGCATATAAGCAAATGAAACATTATTAATCTTCTTGTATATTATCGCATAAGTGTTCGAGTCTCCCACCACCAAAACAAAATTCTTATAAAAAATTGGTAACAATTGCCTAAGCTCCTCCTCTAATAAATCCCATGTCACTTCTACTACATACGAACTATTCTGGGGGGCAACATACACGGCACCAAAAATCAACCTTTACCACTAGCAAGATGAATCCGAACCCATATAATATTCTCCGATACACTAGAAATTCGAGAATGTTTACGGAAACGGCCTTGCTTAATTAACAACAAAAAACCTCCATAATATATCATATTCTTTGCTGGTTTACGTGCCACATTTACTACCCAGTATCATTCAAAATAAGGCACTGTATCGTCACTATGCCACGACTCCACAAGATAAATAATACCAGCACCCCCTAAGTCCTTCAGTACTTGTTCAACCTTATTTCTCACACCCTGGACATTCCATTTGATTACTCACATAGGGTGAACATGACCACACTGTCCCTATTCACTTAGAACAAGCTGGTCATGTGTCGGCAGGACAAAGGGCGTTTCTAGCTCATCAGGTAAGTATGAAAGTCTATAATAATCTTTTGATGACGCAGCTCTGATGCTCCTCGACTGACCTCTATAGTTAGCTCTTCCGCCGCCAGATCTAGAGTCCTTTCTTGCAACATTACGGGCATCAATACGATTTTGATCATCCGGGCTTATGACCTCCCAGGCTTTTCGCTTTTCAGTATTTTTCGCAGCTATTAGAGAATTCCGGACAGGACGCGGAGCCCCTTTCGAGAAATTTGGTTTCGGATCACGTTTATTAAATTCGATCACCGTCTCGATATCACTCTCGTCTTGACTATCACTCTCAGAGCTTTCAGACACCACTCTGCCAGCGCTGCAAATGTTCGTTTTTTCGCTAGCCGGTTCTTTAGCTAGTTCGACTTCTCTTGTTTCTGCTAACCCGTTTTGAGGAGGCCCCTGTTTGTTCACTTCACTGGAGCTGGTGGTTACTTCCTTAACACATTCCGAAGAAAAGTCATAAACAAACACTCTCTCGTCGATGTATAACTTTTCACCCCTAAGCCTAGCTTGGTGGTGTTTCGACAAAGCGTACTCTTAGACCGGCTTAAGGTTTTTACGGGCTTCCCTTTGCCTGGCACTATAATCAGGGGCAGCCGACAACTTATTCCTCTTCAAAAGGGGATTAGACTTAAGAATTATCCCGCGAAACTCAACAGAGTTCATCTTTAGTAAGACTGGTTCCGCACGCATTCTGAACACGTCTTTGACGTCACAATGGTTCAGATTTAAGTCTGGTATACACTTATTAAGAACCATAATTATTTCTTGCTTCAGCGTATATATAGCAGGATTAATAGGTTCGAAGTTATATAGGACAACATTGCCTCTTCTCAGTTCTTCATCAAATGCGTCAGCCCGCATGGTAGCTTTTCGTAAATTCTTCCGAAACATCTCAATTTCTCCTATCATCTCTTCACAAGCTTTGACATTTTCAGATAGTTTTTGGTTCAAAGAAGAAAACTGGCTTTCAACTGAAGTAACCTTCACTAAATGTCCGGCAAAGTCTTTTCAGTAGCCTCAATTAATCATGGTATCAGATCTAGCTTGAAAATAATTTCCCGTAAAAACTGAGCACTGGTTGTACCCTCAGGCATAGCCTCAGTTAAGGCTATAGTCGCTCCGTTTGAGTTATTCATTTTTCAAAAATTTTAATCCTCCCACACACTGCTTACGTACTCCTGCTTCAGTAATCCAAATCACGATCAATAATCATATATAAACAAGAGACCAGAGATATTATCACAAGAGTCTAAATTCTATTTCGTATTTCACTTGCAAGCAACGCTGAATGAAAACAGATTTTCATTCAGAGAAATGATTCATACTTATTTCTGAAATGTCACATTAAATACCAATTGCATAGTTAAGTATCTGGTTTCAAGGTTATCCGTAGGAAAAATATATAAATAAAAATCCTCTATTACAGATTTAAATTTCAAGACATATACACACTGCTTACGTATTCCTGCTTCAGTAATCCAAATCGCGATCAATAATCATATATAAATAACAGTCCAGAGATATTATCACAAGAGTCTACTGAATATATTTGATAAATCTGAATAATCTACTATAATTTTACACTTTTTCAAGTAATCTTATACTGAAATATTAAACAGAGATCCAACCACGATTAAAGTAGAAGGAATTTCTTTTGGGCTAGTATACTGATTAGGAATTTCTACAAAGGTAAAATATTGAGTTAAATACATGTCATTAGTAATATTTGTTTTGTCAGTTCTCTTCAGAACTGACCACAAAATCAACCTTTACCACTAGCAAGATGAATCCGATCCCATATAATATTCTCCGATACACTAGAAATTCGAGAATGTTTACGGAAACGGCCTTGGTTAATTAACAACAAAATACCTCCATAATATCTCACATTCTTGGCTGGTTTTCGTGCCACATTTTCTACACAGTATCTTTCAAAATAAGGTACTGTATTTTCACTATGCCACGAATCCACAAGAGAAATAATACAAGAACCACCTTAGTCCTTCAGTGCTCGTTCAATCATATTTCTCACACCCTGGACATTCCATATGATTACTCACATAGGGTGAACATGGCCACACTGTCCCTATTCACTTAGAACAAGCTGGTCATGTGACGGCAGGACAAAGGGCGTTTCTGGCTCATCAGGTAAGTATGAAAGTCTATAATAATCTTTTGATGACGCAGCTCTGATGCTCCTCGACTGACCTCTATAGTTAGCTCTTCCACCGCCAGATCTAGAGTCCTATCTTGGAACATTACGGGCATCAATACGATTTCGATCATCCAGGCTTATGACCTCCCAGGCTTTTCACTTTTCAGTATTTTTCGCAGCTATTGGAGAATTCCGGACAGGACGCGGAATCCCTTTCGAGAAATTTGGTTTCGGATCACGTATATTAAATTCGATCACCGTCTCGATATCACTCTCGTCTTTACTATCACTCTCAGAGCTTTCAGACACCACTCTGCCAGCGACGGAAATGTTCGTTTTTTCGCTAGCCGGTTCTTTAGCTAGTTCGACTTCTCTTGTTTCTGCTAACCCGTTTCGAGGAGGCCCCTGTTTGTTCACTTCACTGGAGCTGGTGGTTACTTCCTTAACACATTCCCAAGGAAAGTCATAAACAAACACTCTGCCGTCGATGTATAACTTTTCACACCTAAGCCTAGCTTGGTGGTGTTTCGACAAAGCGTACTCTAAGACCGGTTTAAGGGTTTTACGGGCTTCCCTTTGCCTGGCACTATAATCAGGGGCAGCCGACAACTTATTCCTCTTCAAAAGGGGATTAGACTTAAGAATTATCCCGCGAAACTCAACAGAGTTCATCTTTAGTAAGACTGGTTCCGCACGCATTCTGAACACGTCTTTGACGTCACAACGGTTCAGATTTAAGTACGGTAGACATTTATTAAGAACCATGATTATTTCTTGCTTCAGCGTATATATAGCAGGATTAATAGGTTTGAAGTTATATAGGACAACATTACATCTTCTCAGTTCTTCATCAAATGCGTCAACCCGCATGGTAGCTGCTCGTAAATTCTTCCGAAACATCTCAATTTCTCCTTTCATCTCTTCACAAGCTTTGACATTTTCAGATAGTTTTTTGTTCAAAGAAGAAAACTGGCTTTCAACTGATGTAACCTTCACTAAAACGTCCGGCAAAGTCTTTTCAGTAGTCTCAATTAATCATGGTATCAGATCTAGCTTGAAATTATATTTCCCTTAAAAACTGAGCACTGGTTGTACCCTCAGGCATAGCCTCAGCTAAGGCTATAGTCGCTTCGTTTGAGTTATTCATTTTTCAAAAATTTCAATCCTCCCACACACTGCTTACGTATTCCTGCTTCAGTAATCCAAATCACGATCAATAATCATATATAAATAACAGTCCAGAGATATTATCACAAGAGTCTAAATTCTATTTCGTATTTCACTTGCAAGCAACGCTGAATGAAAAAAGATTTTCATTCAGAGAAATGATTCGTACTGATTTCCGAAATGTCACATTAAATACCAATTGCATAGTTAAGTATCTGGTTTCAAGGTTTTCCGTATGAAAAATATATAAATAAAAATCCTCCATTGCAGAATTAAATTTCAAGACATATATACACTGCTTACGTATTCCTGCTTCAGTAATCCAAATCGCGATCAATAATCATATATAAATAACAGTCCAGAGATATTATCACAAGAGTCTACTGAATATATTTGATAAATCTGAATAATCTACTATAATTTTACACTTTTTCAAGTAATCTTATACTGAAATATTAAACAGAGATCCAACCACGATTAAAGTGGAAGGAATTTCTTTTGGGCTAGTATATTGATTAGGAATTTCTACAAAGGTAAAATATTGAGTTAAATACATGTCATTAGTAATATTTTTTTTTCAGTTCTCTTCAGTGTACCCGAGTGACAATCCATAAGAACCTCTTTTTGTCTTTCCTATTTACCGATGTAATGTGGATAGTCCTATATAAACAAGTTATTGAAAAACCAAAAGTTCTGATGCTAAATATGGTAAGTCTAGGCGTTTCTATTTTGTTTTTGCTATTATATTGTAGAGTATATTAATCTTATACATCAGGAACTAATTCAATAAGAATTATGGCTTTTAGAACCTCTTGTACTTCACCTCTTCTCCACTTAAATATAACAAAGGTCGCTACAAGTATAGCAACAATTCAAGGATGCAAGGAAATGGGGCCTATGGCATAAAATTCTCCGCCCTTCAGTAATGAAGGGCGGAGAATTTTAGTGTCGGAAAAAAAAGCTCAACTGTTTCAAAATCCTATGATATTTTGATGGTCTCAGAATTGATATTCCCACAGCAATCTGCTAAATAGCCTAAAGTTCACTATTAATATAAATATATTAGTTGCGAATACTTAGCAGAAAAAACACAAAAAAAATTTATTTGGATTTCACCCCCCCCCCTTTCCGAAAAAAAAAGAATTATGTTTAATGTTGCTTACCCTCTTCCCTTGTCAAAAATATGGCTGTATTCATGCAACTTTCCATAATTCTCAATTTTTTAGCTTCTGGACCAGATTAAATTTCTTGTCAAATTCTTTTTATTACGCAATTTTTGAATGTTTCGTGCATTCATAAATCTCAAATTTGGAAAAGATATTTGATCAAATTATGACTCCATGGGTTACTTGGACAGAAGTCTACTCTCCCTGGTCGACACTTCGGGCTCGTAGAGCCCATTTAAAGAGATAAGAGTACCAGGAGCCCGGCAGCTACGTAGCTGGGCCCCGATATGGCTACGTGATAGGCTTGTATTTATTGATTCTCTTTTTCACTTGTCTTCTAACCGCAGTCTCTTCTTGATGTTATGACGCTACCATAAGTTCGATACAACCACACTGGAAAAAAAAATTTAAATTCCCCTTTTTTGACCTATTTAGTTCGTTTTTGTCACCAGAAATGTCAATATGTCAGTTAAAAAAAAAATATATACATAAATATGTAGCCGATTTTGAAGCCAGGACACAGTAAGCTTATGTACATTGATTGTCTTTGTCGCTTTTCTTCTAATCACAGACAATATGAACCTCTTCTTGATGTCTTGGCGTCCCCATAGGTTCAATACAACCACCCTAGGAAAAATACAAATTCTTTCTTAAATTTTTAGCCTTTTTAGATTGTTCTTGTGGTCAGAAATTTCAATATTTCAATTATAAGAAGAGAAAAACTATGTAGCCGAATTTGAGGCTGGGCCCCAGCACTTGGCATGTGGCAGGCTTGTATATATTGATTCTGGTTGTAAGTAGCAACATTCAAATGAGTCACCTTATTTGCTACTCTTTCCTCGGGGAAATGGAGGGCTTCACAGGGAATGCATATAACGTTGAAGGGTCCCAATGGTTTTTAAGTAATAGTTGCGTAATTAATGGCATCTTTGCATGTTTGTGCTGGGTTTTGTGCCACATTTTGATGACGTTTTTCTTCTAACGTAATATTTTTTCTTCTTCGCTTTCATTTTTTCCTCGCATTGATTTTCACTGTCTCTTGTCTTCTAACAGCACATTTTTTTTGTTCTTCACTTAATTTTTGACGCGTTCTGATACTCGCTTTCTCGCTATCGCTTGTAATTTTTGCTGCCACTTATTTTCTACTCGCATATTTTTTTTCTCGCTATGGCCTATCTTTTACCCGTCTATTTCTTTGTTTCTCGTTTTTTTTCTCGAAAACGGCTCCGTATATATATTTTTTTTTAAACCGGTATCCTGGTATTTTCCGGCTTAAAAAAACTAGACCCCGGCGCCGCGCCGATGAGGGAAGACCGGCAGCGGCGGGTCCAAAAACGCGCGCCACCGCCGCGCCCACGGTAAGATGTCGGCGGCGCGCCGCCGGCGCGATCAATGTTGACCGCAAACATTAATGTTTTCATCAGTCTTTCTCAAATCACAGCTTAAACTTACAAAAGATTCGAGCCTATTCATGAGTTCAAAACTTCACAAGTTACTGGCTGGAAACTGGTCTTCTTTTTTATTCATGAAGAGAAGTAGAAATCTGGTAGAACTAAAAACGGGTCTTAATAACAATTTAAAAAAAGTACATCAAGTATAACTCACGAAAATCCTGTTAATTTTTAAATTATCATAGGGATTGGACAAAGATGTTGTACGGAGTATTTTTGCTTGGCTTCTTCCTTCTTTAATTTACATGTGTTGATTCACATTTCAAAACATTATCCAACTGTCGAAATATACCATACATAAGTAGTAACTTATGTGCTGGTTTCAATAGTGATTGTGTAATATGTATTACCACGGGCATGCATCTATATATTTGACGAGTGATTGCGTAATATGCCTTACCACGGGCATGCATCTATATATTTGACGAGCACATTGCAAAAAGTGACCAATCCCTCTATATTATAGACCTATAAAGCGATCAAACACGTTATATTTGGAACTAGGGACGAGATTCTGTAATGCAATCAGACTGGTTTAGACAATACATGCTTTAGCAAGTTCGTTCATCTATCACCATAATATGTTTTTTCCTGGTTCAATATTCAAGATTAAAGTTCCTTATATTACATGTTCAAGGGATGGTCTCATTCTAGAAATACTGGTTTACAGCTGGAGGGCTTATATTCGTGATTTTCTTGCTGTAAATATAGAACAAATTGGTCTTTCTGTATCAGTTGATTAATAGAACTTGTATTAAGCCTATTACAATTAAATTTATTCGTTTTTCTAATGGAGAACAGCAAAAGAATCATGATGGTAAGTAAATATACATTATTCTTGAATTATCATAAAAACATGATCCTTTTTTTCTATAAATATCTGCTAATGTGTCTTTCGGATTTGGTGATTATAATTAACATTTAACGATATCCAAATCTGGACTTGCTTTGAGCAGTGGCCAAAGGTTTTTCATACCAGATGTCCAGGTATAAAGGTTTCTGGCAAAATGAAAGCTAGTTCGCGATGCATATTTCTATTTTAACTCAACAGATAGCAATTATCTTCCGTGCCATATATAATTTAAAAAGATCTGTAATTGTCATCTTTTGGGATTTGGTATTGTGGAATTGAAGGGGCGCTACCCCCCATTACTATTTTGAATATATAATAGACGAAGTAAACAACCATAATTACATATCTACGATAAAATTCGCATGCTCTATAACAGCTGTTTAGATATTTTGACTAAAAGGCTACATAGTCGCTTCTCGTTAAATTTTTTTCATATTTCATTTGCGGTCTTAATTAAGCAAATTTAATGAGACGATCATCGCCTACTCTGTTAATAATCAGGGTAATTATTGTAGAGAAAAAAGAGGAGTTGTGGAAGGGGGGGGGGCTCCTCATTAATATTCTGAATAAATAATAGATGAAGGAAACAAACAAAACTGTATTTTTTTTTCATGTATCGTATTTAAAAAAATATGTTTAACGGCATTCCATATAGGTATAGGCTATTTGGTTCTAAATTTTTCTTATGCACCTTACAGAAATATCTCGTTTTTAAGACTATAATTGAACAAATGTCTTCTTTAAATACAAACAATATCTTCAATATATTTGGAGTGGGCTTTGGGGGGGGGAGGGGCGATCCCCATTAATATTCTGAATAAATTATAGACGAACTAAATAATCAAAATAGTTTTTCATTTCTTTTCTTTATGCATTGTATTTAAAATATATTTGGCTTAGGCTCCACCTAGGACTATCGTTCTTTCTTCTATGAGTTTAAGTAGATTATGATTTAAGCCTATAAGGCTACAAGTTACCTAGTGAAAAACTGAAATTGATTTTTATTTCCAGGACACTGATATTCAAACACCAAGTCAAAAGCGTTCGAAGGTGGATGCCGGCCCAATTAGCACTGACACGGACATAATCAGAACCATGAACTTGAGGAGGGATAGTGTAATCTGCTTCGCACCCCGAACCGGTTCTACCGACCTACCTGTAATTTCCAAGGTAATACTGATTTATCAGATAGTTTTCAAATTTATAATGCACTCACAATTTCGCATAGGAAAAAGGAGTAGGGGTCTTGAAGAAACGGGTGGGGGGGGGGAATAATTAAGTTTTTACGGGGTGAAAAATGGTACTTATGTAGTACCCGGTAAACATGTGACTAGACTTGAAATGCTTCATTAGAAATAGGTTATTTCTTCTTACTGAGCTAATGGTAGCTCCTTGAAAGATATTTTTCTATTTTACTTTATTGCTATTAGCCAAACGTTGTGTTGTATGTGCCATAGCAACTAGTAAATATTTATCGGTTTTTTTTCTGTTGAATTATTTTCAGTGTAATTAATAACATAAAAATCATGAAATATAGAATTGATTAAGCTTAATTTGGCTGCTCTATATGGTTGAGGGGTGAGGGCAAGTATTTAGTCAATATAATGGGAGGGGGGAAATTAAGTTTTGATGGGATGAAAAACGGTACTTATTTAGTACCCGGTAAACATGGGACTAGACTTGAAATGCTTCATTAGAAATAGGTTATTGCTTCTTACTGAGCTAATGGTAGCTCCTTGACAGATTTTATTTTTATTTTACTTTTTTGCTATTAGCCAAACGTTGCGTTGTGTGTGCCATTGCAACTAGTAAATTTTTATCGGGCGTTTTTCCGCTCAATTATTTTCAGTGTAATTAATAACATAAAAATGGTGAAATATAAAATTGATTAAGCTCTATTTGAATACTTTATATTGGGTGAGGGGTGGGGCAGGTATTTAGTCAATATAATGCCAGGGGGGAAATTAAGTTTTGACGGGGTGAAAAATGGTACTTATTTAGTACCTAGTAAACATGTGAGTAGATTGTTCATGAGAAATAGGTTAGCGCTTCTTAATGAACTAATGGCAGCTCCTTGACAAATATTTTTATAATGTACTTTATTTTATTGCTATTAGCCAAACACTCTCGATACAAATGAATTATCTATGAAGGGGGTAGATTTGTAGGAAAAGAAATCTGCTTCTAGTCTGGTCGCTATTTTTATGAATGGCTAGATTTGTAGGAAAAGTCAGGTTCTTTTTTTGAAATGGGGTATTAAGACAATTATTGAGTTGAATGGAGGGTTCTGCCACTTTCGTTACTAATAAATTATCCACGAAGGCTTAGATTTGTATAAAAAAGAGTCTGGTTCTAGCCAATATAATACTGGGAGGGGGAATTAAGTTTTAAGGGGAGGGGGAATGGTACTTATTTAGTAAACATGTGAGTAGAAATGTATTGATATTGTTCATGAGAAATAGGTTAGCGCTTCTTACTGAACTAATGGCAGCTCCTTGGCAAATATTATTATAATGTACTCTATTTTATTGCTATTAGCCAAACACTCTCGATACTAATGAATTATCTATGAAGGGGGTAGATTTGTAGGAAATGGAATCTGCTTCTAGTCTGGTCACTATTTTAATGAATGGCTAGATTTTTAGGAAAAAGAGTCAGGTTCTTTTTTTTAAATGGGGTATTAAGACAATTATTGAGTTGAATGGAGGGTTCTGCCCCTTCCGTTACTAATGAAATATCCACGAAGGTTTAGATTTGTATGAAAAAGAGTATGGTTCTAGCCAATATAATACTAGGAGGGGAATTAAGTTTTGAGGGGGGTGGGGGGGTGGGTGGAAAAATTTACATAGTCTTTTAACTCTATAAAATAATGGATATTTCACATGGAAACTAAATCTTTTTTTCTATAGATTAATGAATTAGCACCGCCATCACCATCAAGTCACAAAGCACATATTTTTAGTGGACCTGAGCCAATCATTGCACCGCCAGTGGAGTTTAGGGATGAGAGTACTCTAGTTGTTGATAATATGGAGTGGCATAGGGGTTTTCAAATGATTGTTTTGGGGACATGGCCAGCCTAGATGATCTAACTTGTGACATAGACATGGTGGAGGACCAAGAATGGACACATAAATTTATGAAAGAGTATTTAGGTGATGGTAGTAGTACTAGTACATATAAACCGGGTCCTCATACAGGAATTCGATTACAAGGCAATACAGGCTTGCTTGATCAGCTATGCCCAAACACCCTGGAAGGCATATTAAGTGACCTGAGCGATTTCACGCCACGTCCAACTAATGCAATTGAACAGACTGGGGGTGGTGCTATTGACGATTATATGCCACCCCCTACATTTGAGGTTAATGATACTAGTAGTAGTAGTAGTAATGAAACAATATCCCCACAAGTATTCCCACTTCCAGATTTTTTTCTTTCTAACTCTGCCTTGCACCATACAAAAGTCTACAGCGCAAAATTCGGTGACCCCTTTAACTCTTTAGTGTCAGGGGATATAATAACACATCCCCTGGACATTGCCCATTTATATGTTAACAAGATTTGAGCCGTTCTTGAACAACAGATGGGGTTGTGGGGGGTAAGGGTCAGTTTAAAAGCATCAAGAGATCAGAGATGTTAGCAATTCGCCCGCATTTATCTAATTATGAGGAGGTTTTTTTAGATTTGGTTAAGTAGCATTCAAACTAAAGTGGATAATTATAACGAGGGGGTAGTGGTTCGGTGGTTTTGTTTATTGAAAGTTTAAACGTTAAAGTCTGTAGATATAAAAAGGATTTTATTTTAAAATAAAATCCTTTGTGGGGCTGAGAATATTGAATCAAAATATCATTCAGATTTAGAGGGTTGTAGGGGAGTACAACGAATCTGTTTCGATGCGAGGCTACAGTGTTTCAAGTATGCATTTTTATCTGCCGCATATAGACCCCTCTGCGAAAATGCCTCCACGAAAAAGTTGGAAGAATTGGCAATTAATGGAAGGGAGGGGTCAAAGTTTCCTAAAGTAGATTTTTATTGTTTAAATGGTCAATTTCCCGTAACATTAAAAGGAATAGATATTTTTGAGTGGGCTAATGCACATTTAAATATTGGTATTACAGTGTTGCAGTATGAAAAAGAATATGAGGAGGGTCAGCGTTCTGATAAAAAAGATGTATTATTTCAAGCGAGGGTTTCGTTAATTGAGTCAGTGGAGCATGGGTTTGGCTTCTATACACGCCACCCACAGAGCCGGATTCAATTGGACATTTTAATCCAATTACAGATATTAGTAGGGTTTTAAGTGAGGGTAAAAATCATGAGGTACGCTATTACTGTCCAACATGCCTGTCCTGATTTTGAACTGATTTAAAGTTAAAGCATCACATGAAACACTGTAAACGTCATGGATACCAGGCTGTGGAAACGGTAAGCGGAGATACAGGGATCTTACGTTTTAAGAATTTCCAGAACACGCTTCTACAGAGCAATAAGATCGCTTTAGACAGTGAAGCGAAACTCACAGACGTGTACGATTCGTCAAATCCAAATCGTTTTAAAATACATGAGGCCATAGGGGTCTCACGCTCATGCGCAACGAGATTCCAGTAATACCATGCAAGTGCTGGATGTAGTTGAGTCGTTGGGCGGTGAAGACCATGCGCTCGGCATTGGCCAGTCTAATCAAAACAGCGAACGTTGCAATTTTGTGCCTTCGTTACACAAACTTTCCTATGCTCCTATCACCAGATGACAGATCGGCCATTAAAAATCGTAAAATATGTTGGGTTTGCAAGGGAGAATTTGACGATGGTGTTGGGACTGGGGGGAGGAGGAAGGTGATCGACATTGATCATTTGTGGCAGGAAATTACATCGGGAGGGAGTAACTTTAGAGGGGTTGCACGTCAGGCGTGCAATTTAAACGTTAGACAGTAATATTTCGTACCGGTTTTCATACACAATACCAATTATGACTTAAAGTTTGTTTTACCGGCGTTGGCCCGCATTGCCAAGGATGGAGTTGTAGATAACGCATGGATAGATGGTTCTTTTTCACATAATATCATACCCAAATCATCGGAGAAGCTACTGCTGCTAGAATTCATGTGGAAAACAGTTGACAAGGGTAACGTGTGCCTGAATAAAATACGTTTTTTAGACTCTTTCAGTTTCTTCCTAAAGTCCTTAAGTCAATTGATTCCGATACACAAAATCGACAATTTTGATATTCCTCCCCCTCTTAAACGGTACTTCCTCAATGATGCACTGTATGATTTATTAACGTGTCCGGGCATATCGACATGTTGTAACTAATAATTTGTCTCAAGGCTAGATGAGGTCTCATTACTGCCCATTGAAGCTTTTTACAATTCTCTTACTGATAGTGAGTGCACCACTAGCGACTAGGAATTTGCTAAGAGGGGTTGGGCAAAGGGCGGGTGTAAAAATGTTTGGGATTATTGTAAACTATACTTGGCCAATGACGTACTCACTCTTCTGGACATTGTGTGCAAAAATACGGATAAAATCTATGGGGAATTTGGGTTGGATTTAGGGTATTATTTTTCCACTCCTCATCTGTTGATAGACTTGATACTTAAAATCAACAAGGAAGAAATAGATCTGATAGCCAATGTGGATCAGCATCTGTTTGTAGAGAGATCAATGAGGGGTGGGTATGTTTTTCACGGGGACCGTATCATGAAAACTGATCCGACCGGACAGCACACCGATGAAAAGTTAGACGCAGTTCTTTTGGATATGAATTCCCTTTACCCATCAGCAATGTCTCACTACTGTTTGCCGTGAGGCAATTACAAATGGCTTAACAATCCATGTGCTTCAAATTTCCCCAACATTGCTAGCGTTGAGGAGAATGGGGCAAAGGGAAGGTTTTTTGTAATTGACGGTGAAATACCCATGGAAATCCATGACTCGGTAAAAGACTTTGTTTTTCTGTGCATAAATAGACCAGTGGGTAGGGACTCTCTGAGCCCCTACAATTTATCTTTAGTAGAGGATAGGAGTATGCACTGGGTACTTTCAAAACAAAAACTAATTGCCGACCTCAACCCGAAACAGAATATCGTTGTTCATCACGTGCTATTGAAATGGATGGTGTCCGATGGTTTCAAAGTCACAAAGATTCATAGAGCCCTCCAATTTGCTCAAAAGCTTTACATGAAAACGTTTATTGACACCTTTGTCAGTAAGCGTTCATAAGCGAAAACGAAAGTTGAGAAGGAAATCTATAAACTCATATTGAACTCAGCCTTCGGTAAAATGTGCGAAAGCGGACGAAACAGAAGTCGATGTGACATTGTAACCAATCCCAAAGATTGTGCTCGAACCATTGCGGATCCAAACTTCACATCGTTCACAATCATAGACTCTGATATGGTTCTCCTACATCGTAAGAAAAGAAACATTGTTTTAAATAAAAATATTGCAGGTGGGAGTGCTATAACGGAAATATCTGAAAAACTCATGTTATCATTTTATTATAATGTATCCAAGGTACAATGGCCGATTGAGGGACAAGTTCAAGCGTATTACGGGACACTGATTCCTTCCTGTTAAAATTTAAAACTGAAAAATTTTTGTATGATTTGGAAAATGGCGAGTACACTAGCTCACGAATGGACTACACCAACTGGAATGAATCCCTCTACCAAGAGCTAGTGAAACGCCAGGCCCCAAATCAATTGTTAATGTTAAAATCTGAAACAGGTAGCGATCTGATATCCAGTGGTGTGTTTTATGGGCCAAAGGTATACTGTGTGGAAACGCACAACAAGGATATCAAACAAGTTTGTAAGGGGGTACCTACACTCTTTGTAAAAAGTCATTTCAACAAGAGTATGTACACAAACACTATGGAAATTAATTTTGTGCCAAGAGTGAAAATTATGGCGATTTGCAAATTACAATTTAAAAACAACAGACTTAGAGTTGAGAAAAACGCCATGTCGGCCATATCAGACAAAGTCTATTCACTTGAGGATGGTGTGAAGGTACTACCACACGGTCACTATCTAATCCCAGACCGAGTTGAATGTGTAGAGTATAGAAAACAACTCGGTCTTAAAAACTTAACTTAAATTCTTTAATAGTACAAGGTGGGTGGGTAGTAATGGGTGTTTTAAATTCTTTGTTTTCTTTCTATCAAGCAATTTTCAATGTGTGCAAGGCAGAGCAATTTCTTCTTCATAATTTCCACTATTTAAAGCTATTTAATGCCCCCCTCCGGCCCCGGCCCGCCGCAATGGCTCCGTGGCGCTTCCTGGCCACCTCAGCGGCCACCCTTGGCCTTCGGCTGCCGCAGCAGCCGACGCCCCCGCGGGGACCCCATTTCAAATTAAAAATGTGTTATTATTTCAAGTGTGTATATTTTAATAAATTTTGTATTTTTTATAAATAAATTTTAAAAAAAAGTGTGTTTATGAAAGTATTTTTTTTAAGTGCCTATTTAAAATAAATGTTGTATTTTTGTTATAAATAAATAAAAAAAGTGTATTTTTCTTGTTTAATGTGCTTTTGTATGTTCAATGTATTATTTAAAAAGTGCTATTACTTTTATGTATAATAAAAAAAGAAAATATAATTCCTTATTGATTTTGTTCATCTCATTATTCTTGAACGGAGTAGTAATAGGGAAATTATTTAGTCATTAGACATCTATAGTCTATGGTTAGTTGTAGGTGAACTGTTGATGGGGACACTTGGCAGTTTGAAACACAATTTAGATAATTTCTGTGTGGTCCATCAATGTCAGGCAAAACGACACTCTTAACTAAAATAATTAAAAACTGCGATAAAATGTTTGTGGTAAAGCCGAAAGAAATTTACTATTGTTACAGTTTTTGGAAGGAGTCATACGATAAAATAAAAGCAATTGCCATATCAGGGTTGGTGCAGATACAATTCATACAGGGACTTGATGTTTTCAGCATTATTGAACCAAACTCTTGGCTGATTATTGACGATTTAGCTGAATCTACTGAACAATGGTCCAAGGAAACTCTACAACTGTTCACTTTTCGCTCTCATCATGAACATATTTTCGCTCCTCTAGTTCTGCACATCTTCTTTCATCAGAGCAAATATATGTAAACACTTGCATTGAACTACGCTTACTATATAATCTACGGAGTTGTTAATCATTTTAGCC